>NC_081766.1:20942694-21242694 GCF_963082965.1 Carassius carassius | reverse complement strand
CTGAATTGTTATTTTGTTTTCTGAATTGTCGTTGTGTTTTCTGAATTGTCGTTGTGTTTTCTGAATTGTTATTTTGTTTTCTGAATTGTCGTTGTGTTTTCTGAATTGTTATTTTGTTTTCTGAATTGTCGTTGTGTTTTTTGAATTGTTATTTTGTTTTCTGAATTGTCGTTGTGTTTTTGGATTTGTTATTTTGTTTTTGTAATTGTGATTTGTTTTGCACTTCTCGGCCACCGTACTTCTTTAACTGCCATCTCTACTTCCCGCTAAATGCAACAGCATCACTAAGCATCCATGACATCCATGACATTCCCTGCAGTGCTGTGCCAGGCCTGATGATCAAGGAGGCTGTGATCTCAGCCACCTAATACCGGAATGAAGCCGGATGGCTGGTGCTGGTGAGTGTTTAGTAAACACTGTAATTGAGCACTGCAAAGGAAACTCACATAGTTTATTAGTAGACACGAAACCACCAGCAATTTAATACACATAAGTATATACAGAGAGGGTTACATACTCACCCACACTCCTGCACTGGAGCCCCGCTCAAGGGGCGCCTTCTTTACGCCCAGACCATCAGTAAGGTGGTTGCTATGAACATAAAACCAGCCAAAAACATTATAGGTCCAGCATAGGAGACTGTTATGCGAGAGGTTTCCACCTAACCTCGATCAGGTGGAGAGCTGGTGGTTACAGGGGAATTAGGAAAGGGAGGATAAAAGCAGAAGTTAAAAATCTCTGAAGGGAACGAGTAGATTCCTTGGTATCACTTCGGCTGCCTCGTCTGGATCACATCCCTTAGGTTCTGCTTATTTCCTCTTGACCCACAATTCCTCTCACCCCTGCCCACAGGTGGGGGAGGAGCAGGAGTATGAAACTAGCCTTGATCTCCCTGAACCTCTCTATCACCATCTCAACGGAAATACCGATAAGTTCAGAAGGCGAAACCTGAGTATCAAGAAGAAAGCCTTTTCTTTCTTCCCGATGTCTGCCAGGTTCATCCACAGACGTCTCTTCGCTGCCACCATGGCTGCCATAATCCTGCCTATGGCGGAGGCGGCCTGCTTGGTAGCATGGAGAGAGGTCCGTGGTGCGGCGCGGCTCAGCTACCTGATCAGGAGAAAGGCCCTTGCCTCCATCCAGGTCTCTTAGCAGATCAGCCTGATATGCTTGAAGCACCACCATCATGTGTAATAAAGCCACAGACTGACCTGCTGCTGCGTTGCCTTGCCATTTCAGCCAGATGAATTTCTGAAGGGGCATAGATGGCAAGGAGGGAGCTTAAGAGAGGATGTCTCCCCTGCAGAGAGAATTTTTTTTTAGCTCTTTCTACAGGGGGCATCCTCTCATAGCCGCTTTCGCGCATCACCTCGATGATTTCTAGATTTCTTTTTGATATCTGTATGGAGATCATGCAGAAATGGAAGGCTCACCTGAGCTGGAGGGTTATGGTCAGAAAGATAATGCTCATGGAGGGTTTTTTTTTTTTTTTTATGGCTTTACATCGTCACCTTGTTAGCGCATTTTCATGGCAAGTCCAACTTTGTTGTGGCGCGATCCATAACCTCTAACAGCTCTACATACGCAGGGCAGGAGAATTGAGATGGCTCAGCCTCAGCTTCTTCACCATCCTCAAATATCTCCTGCTTTTCCTGGGTAAAAACCCAGCAGAGCACTAACCTCAGTATCAGAAAGTGTTAAATATATAACATCATCCTCCCGAGGCTCTCTCTCGTCCGCCGCCATTAGGAGCGTGAAAGGGAAAATCTCTCTTTAAAACATTCAAACAGATCCACCTGTATTCCCACGAGCTCATTCTCCTCCGTGCCTCAGCAGCGGCAGGTCCTGAACCGCGGGAAGCAGATGGCTGCCTTTTTTCCCTTTTTTTTTTTTCGGAAGAGAGACTAACAAGAGCGGAGCATTTTTTCCTTGAAAAAACACTCACAATGCACAGAGATTGCCTCCTCAAAGACATCGCGTGCGTGCTCTTCACCCAAACAAATGACTGTGTTTCATCGGGTGTCAAATAACGCCGACACGGATGCACACATTGCCACACATTGTTTAAAGGACGCTGACCTGGATGATGTACAGTAGAAGATGTCACATGCTGTGCTGATGGGGATCCTTCATGACTACATCAGTTATGCTTAAGAGATCATGAAAATTGACAGTGAAGCATGATCTGTATTCATGGACTATGAAACAAACTGTAAGTGTATAATTTGTAAAACCAAAAAGGTAAACGCTTGTTCTGTATTGTTTAGTAGAAATGGAGTTTACACTCTGTCATTCATACACATGCTCACATTCTTTCACACACTTGCGTCAGTTAAATGTTATAATATCCGTGTTAATGTTGTGGTTTATTTGTGTACTGTAATGCCAGAAGAGTTTGTAAAGAACTTAACAAATTGTACAATTATTGTATAATAATGTTTTTATATATATTTTTATACAATATATAAAATTTACAAAAAAGTCAAAATTGATTTTAAGAGTTATATTCAACAAATGTTCAATGCTTTATTTATTAACTCTGTAGCTGTTAATGCCATAATTTTCAGCATTTCTTCTTACATGTATGTTACTTTTTGACTGTTTTCTCTTGTTTTTAATAAATATTTACCTTTTGATAGTTATCATTTGTGTGTAAAAGTGTTTTTAAAATGAACGAGATTTGTATGTTTAATGTCTAGCTCAATTTAGGTTCATTTTAGCCTTGCAATGTAGTAAATTAAAAGATAAAAAAGCAACCCATATTCTCCGTATAAAATTCACAATCTATTTCTAACAATTTTAGGGTCGCACAGTTTACGCATGCGCAATACCGCTCCCCCCTTCGTTCCCTCCCCCACAGCATAACGTGCTGCTGTCGGTTCGGTTTGTGGGACTAGTATAGAATCAGGTGCGTTGCAGTATATTTGGAGACGCCAGAGGTTTTTCGCTCTTTCATTAGGGCATAAGCCCACTGAGTTCAGCCTCATCAGACCAGGTCACATCATCACACTCAGTCTCTCTCTCATCATTTGCACCAGCATGTCTAAAAAAAACGAAGAACCAGCGGAGGGCAAGGAGCCCGAGAGCAACTGGAAAGACGTGATCTATAATCCAAGAACTGGAGAATTCTTTGGACGGACTGCAAACAATTGGGGTGAGTCGACACAAAACCTATGAAGGGCTTTCTATTCACAGCATTCATGCGAGTGATGAAATGTGCAGCTTACAGAAATAACCTTATAAGGCGGATTTTGTTGCAGAAACTGTTCAGCCTCAAGCATCTAAAACATGAAGACCCCCTCAGGGTCATGAAATAAGACCCATTCCGACACCTTGATGTCATCAACTATTTCATTGATGACATCAATTTAGTGTCCTCTCTTGTCTGTGTGTTTTGAATGATCTACAGAGATAAATATGTTGCTCAACACTCATCATCTCCAGGTTTTAGTAGATCATCTCGTGTAAAATGATGGAGAAAAAAATCTCAAATCTGGAAATCAATATGAGGATTTAAATAAAATTAGAAGCGGCAGCAGTCCTTAATGTCATTCATTTTAAAGTGTTCTTTTTTAGGTTTTAAAATGCAACGAAAGGACTACGTCCATGTTGCGCGTGTCATTATGGTAATTATTTATTTATTTTCTCGGCGTGAAAAGGAGCCTCTGTAGACGCTAACATCATTAGACACTGGCTGAGTGGCAAACATTTTTTTTATTTCAGACTGGTAGTGTGTTTTTCAATCTACGTAACGGGTTATTTTTCAAAACAAGTCTTTGTTTACATTATTTAGCAACCAAAAACGCTTGTGCACAGATTTCATAATATTGTCCTTAAAACAACGATATTGTGAGAAACTGCGCTTACTGCTTAACGTGAGAGAATGCTAGTGTTATTAACCTTCTCTTGTCCTTCCTTATTTAAAGCCCATTATGTCTGTAATTCATCGGACTGTCTTGGCAGTAAAAACCAGCCTAAAATATTAAAGGCCCGCAGAATGAATCGTTTTCACATAGTCAAAATAACGACCTCGATTGTCTAGAAACCCATTTTTGTTGGTTTTGAAGAAAGAGCTGAATGGTAGCGGTCGGTAACATCAAAGTGTCGTCGCTGAGCGCCGTGACGTCTTCAGGCCTGTGGGGAATCTGAATGGATTTTGTTTTCGCAAATGACACATCTGATTATTTTCCATGCGACACCGATCAACTGCTGCATGGAAACATAACAGTATTCTACTACCGGTGAATGAATATATATATATATATATATATATATATATATATATATATATATATATATATATATATATATATATATATACACACATTAAAAAACTGAACTAATGCTTTACAATACCTTTTGGCTTTCTAGGGGTTAAAAACGTACATGTGTTTTGCGGGAAAACATTGTTTCGGTTGTGCTTCAGTTCGGCTCTTCTGTGCAGATTAATGTGTTTCAAGGCACCAGTGCACACATGCACACAGGTCACACAAATAACAGATTTTGTCCCTGGAGGTTTGCTGTTTTGAATGATGCATTGTCCGTTTACTCGCTCCACTCGCGCGCCACAGTTGCTGGAGAGTGGAGATACTACTTTGCTCTTGGAACTAATATGACGTGACACCGTCACACGACTGACAGTATGCAATTTCCTTCCCGACATCTGAAAATATAGAATTTTATTATAAGTGTTTTCTTAGTATGCTTGGGTAATGTCTGGAAGATGCATATTTATGTACCATCTCATTGATAACTTTTTAAAATTATTATTATTATTAAAAGACTGCATAGTGTATTTTTAATTAAATAATAAAAACAAATAATAATCTGTGATTAAATCTGCGATTGACCAATCAGACTGAATATATTGGATAAAATAGCAAATGACACGTGTCAGATTAAAATGAGCTCTATATGAGACCCTGCAAAATGTTGTGCTTGGTTGCATGGAAGGATTTAAATATTATGCTTTTTAGCAGGGCCTGATTAATTTATTTCTGCCTAGCAACAAATTATTTTCTAAGGTACTGTGTTTCAGGTCTCATCCTCCTGTTTTACTTGGTCTTCTATGGCTTCTTGGTTGCCATGTTTATCTTCACTATGTGGGTGATGCTTCAGACACTGAATGACGACACACCAAAGTATCGAGATCGGGTTGCATCCCCAGGTACTTTTTTTAGTTTTGCAAACATTGAGTTATTATTAATTAAACAGTGTTAAAATTGTATCTAACCTTTTTCTTTCTTTTTTTTCCGCAGGGTTGGCTATCAGACCAAACTCTTTGAATATAGTTTTTAACAGATCAGAACCTCTTCAATATGACCAGTATGTCCAGCATCTAGAATCGTTTCTGCATCGTAAGTGCTCTACACTTTGCCTCTCTATCTTTTTTTAATACTTTATCATCTGGATGCATATATTTATAGTTCCTCTATTTTCTGTTTCCAGGGTATAATGACTCCGAACAAGCCAAAAATGACTTGTGTATGGCGGGTCAGTACTCTGAGCAGGATGAGGAACCTCAGAAGAAGGTGTGTCAGTTCAGGAGGAGTTTACTCCAGCGTTGCTCTGGGATGGAGGACACCACCTATGGCTATGCTAAAGGACAGCCATGTGTTATTGTCAAGATGAATAGGGTGAGTAACTTCACATTCACTACTGTTCAAAAGTTTGGGGTCAGTATGATTTGTTCTAAATACATTTATTTTTTTATCGAGCAGGGATGCATTCAATTAATCAGAAGTGACAAAGATATTTATTTTACAGATGTGTTTCTATTTCAAATAAATGCTGTTCTTTTGAAGTTTCTGTTCATTAAAGAAACCTTAAAATTTGTATCATGATTTCCACAAAAACAATATTAGGCAGCACAACTGTTTTTCGCCATTGATCATAATAATAATAATAATAATAATAAGTGTTTATTGAGCACCAAATCAGCATATTAGAATGATTTCAGAAGGATCATGTGACACTAAATATTGGATTAATGGCTGTTGAAAATGCAACTTTGCCACCGCAGGATCAAATTGCATTTTAAAACATTAAAATACTAAATAGTTAATTGTGATATTTCACAATATTACTGTATTTTGTGTATACAACAGCATGTAATTCAACGTGAATTATGCATAATCAAACTATTTTCTTCAAGAGTAAAAATGTCTGGGTATTCATATCGACTTACTGACTGACTGAGGGTGAATCAAGCTGATATTGTGATATTCTTAACCCTCAGATCATTGGTCTTAAGCCAGCTGGAGATCCATACATCAACTGCACATCAAAGGTGACAATTCTAGACCTGTTTAATATGGATTACAATTAAAGAATGATTTAAGATATTGTTATAAAGATACTGTGAGCTATATAAAAATTCATATATAATTTATATCTTTGTATTTGTGGTGTTTTCCTTTTGTGTGTGTGGTTTAAAGCTGCAATTTGTAAGAGAATTTTAGAAAACGGAACTAAAAAAAGCAGACATGCCTCAACACAACTATAAGAGATTAAGATCCCACGCTGGCTGTTTCTCAGAGTTATCACAATTAAGGTCCATGCTTGGCCTGCAGATGACCTTCCTGCTAAGTATTCTCCAATAATTCCCTTCTACTTAACCACATTCTGTTATCATCATTGTTTTGGCCATTGCAAAGGTCACTGTAGGAGCAGAACCTGTTGGGTGTTTGTAATTGCCAGTGATTCAGACTTTTCTTATGGATTTCAGCTTTAAGGTTTGAATTAAATGTTGTTGTGTTTCCTGCTTGGATTTCTAAATGTTAGTCCATCCTCTCTCAAGAGTGTTTTATTTTTTTTTTTCTCCCTCCCTTTTTTCTTTATCTCTCATGTCTCTATTGCATTCTGCCAGTTGAACTTTGTAAAGTGATGGGTAAGATCACTGTATGTCTGGTCTCACTCATTATCCTAGTTTGCTTCTAGTGTGATTGAGCATGTCTCTTATATGCTTTATCATTCCTTACCTCAAATTTTCTGCAAGCCACAACATACAATTATTTTGAAGAATTTATTGTCGGAATTAGGGATGCACCCCAATATATATATTTAATATAATCTAAATGAAATAAACTAAATATAACTCATCAATCATTATGAATTTAGGCAACATTATTATGCACAGTGTGAAAAATGGATAGTCAATTTTAGATTTGCTAAAGATGACATTACAGTGTTATTAAATGATTAGTGTTTTATCAATTGACTTCAAGTGAGCGTTAGATGGTAGCAAAGTATACAGTAGAGAGCTGCACAATTAAGGCCCAATCCCAATTCTATGTTATACCCCTTCCCCTTCCCCTACCCCGCCGCCTACCCCTTCCCCTTATCCCTTGAAACAGAGTGTCAAGGGCTAGGGGAGAAAATATTCCCCTAAGGTATGGGACACCACTACTATGCCGTCACACGTCATCATTCGTCGTCTAGCTCTCACAATACACACATATCCTGGTGTGCTGGTGTTTATTAGAGCCTTTAATTATCGTTCTGTATTTATGAGCTGCTTAATGACACACACACATATCGGAAATCGCGCAGCTCACACATCCAGGAGAAAATAAACTTGTCAACGCTGCTCCACGACTTTTATTAAATACAGTTTATATACTGAATCACTACATTATATTTTCCAGCGACGAGAGGATACAATCGCTGTTTTTAAATAAAGATAAACGCACAGACGCGAATACACGCAACTTTCATTTCTCTCTCTCTCTCTCTCTCTCTCTCTCTCTCTCTCTCTCTCTCTCTCTCTCTCTCTCTCTCTTTTCTCTCTCGAATAGGCAATATTTGAGAAAATGGTTTAGCGATTTCTAATTATTGGGGGGATTAGCCCCCATCAATGTCTAGGGCAGTTATCCCACTAGTGATTTTTTTGCAAACATTTCTTTGAGTAACATGACCATTAATATGAACTCACAATTGAATGTAACATAAAACGAATGATAACTTTTCGTTAAAATCTTTATTTATGCCAAAAAAGCTTTTTGTTCGCTGTAACAGCCATGTTGCCTAGATAATTCATACCCCTTCGTATGAAGTATGGCCCGAAAAATCTTCGTTTGAAGGGCTATCTGGCCCTTCCCCTTACCCCTACCCCTCCAACCAAATGAGAATCGAGACACCAAGGGGAAGGGCTAAGGGGTAGAATTGGGATTGGGCCTAAATATCCAACCACAATCAATACAAATGAACATAAAAAATCTGTAATATTGGTTGATATGGCACTGAAATCTCATGCAGCATCCCTAATCAGAACCCGCTGTCCATTATCACAGTGGTTACCATCTGAATAATTTCAGATACTTTTGATCAACAAAGATGGCTATTGAACAAATAGTAATTAATTTAGCATGGCAAAGCAGCAGCATGACTTCTAGTGCTTGTTTTCTCCAAAGCAGCAGTCTGCTTTTTCTGTCTCTTGCTGGGATATACTGTATTATGCACTGCATCCAAATGTATTTTTACACTGCAGCCGCTGTGTATGTCATGGATGATTTATATTAATTGTTATAATTACATGAAAAGGCATCAACCACTCTCAACCAGTCACAGTCTGTTGTCTTCAGCTGTCTGATCGTATTTTCTGCTTCCTCTTCAGGGTGAGAAACCTCTCCAGATGCAGTATTTTCCCCATGAGGGAACTATTGATAGGATGTACTTTCCCTACTATGGGAAAAAAACACATGTAAGTATAGAGCTCAGCGCAAGCTGAATAGCTCACCAAAATAAATAAATAAATACAATTTGCTGAAATTTGACTCACTTGGGCTGTAACTGATGTAGATGAGTTTGAGTATTTATCTGAATTTAGCATGACATTACTTGCTTACCATAGATCCTCTGTAGTGAATGGTTGCTGTAAAAATGAGAGCACAACTGTTAAAAACATCACAATAATCCACATGACACAGTTCATCAACTAATTGTGAAGCAAAACATTTTTTTGTTTGAAATAAATAAATAGATCATCATCTATCATCAAATCTTCTGCAGTCAAAGAGAATCCAATGAAGGATACTATATGCTATATAGTACAATAATATGGTTTTAGATCCTAATTTGTGTATATAGTGAAATGCACATTATTACCTCAGTTTTTCTGTCTCTGGTCATCTATAGGAAGGCTATGTTCAGCCTCTGGTTGCTGTAAAGCTGTTGCTTAAGAAGGAAGACTACAACTCTGAACTGATTGTAGAGTGCAAGGTAGAGGGCTCCAACCTCAAGAACAACGACGAGCGTGACAAGTTTCTCGGTCGAGTCACCTTTCAGGTCCTGGTGACCGAATAAAACATCTGCTGGTGTGGACGCTAACATGCTCTACTTTTCTTCCTGTTGTCCCTGTTCTCCTTTTAAGCCCTCCTCTGTATGTCCTGCTGGTCCTCAGCAGGTCTCAAGGTCCTAATTGAACTCTCCACAGACAGGCATGACTGATTGATTATTGTTAATGATTCCCACTCACCATGTCTTCACAGGATCCCCGTTTAGTCTTCTGTCTAGAAGGCATGAGTGTCACTGAGCAATTGTAGTTTAACTGTTGGCCTCGCATTCCCTAGATGTTTTGAATTCTTTAACCAATTACATTGAACCCTTAAAGGGATTTTGTTTACATTGTGATTTATGAGACGGGTTAGTCGCTATCTTAATCCTTAGTTGGTGTTTTTGTGTTTGTGTTGCTCTGTGTGAATATATTTAATGATCATCTTGTCATATTGCTATAAGATTTATGTTAAAAAAGTGGAATTATTTGACCGTTTTAAGATATGAAATACGTAAAGAGACAAATTTGTTACTTAAATGCTTTTCATAACCTCTGCATGGATCCTTGTTCATGCAGATGCCTTAAGAGCCATTTAACATCTTGGTACAGATGCTATTTTGACAAATAAAAAGAAAACAAGTAAATGGTTGTTTTTAGATCGTCTGTAATATCCTGAATGTACCACATGATGGCGATAGGACAAAGTTGTCTGACAGGAAATATATTTATTGCTAAAAAATGGTAGAACTTCAAAATTACAATTGTGTTGAGTAGCATTTTTTTTGTATGTACATTTGAACCTATTCTCTTTCTTACACTGAATCATGTGTTTGGTGCCATAATGTCATATTCGTTTACCTTAACCATGTCACAGTGCTCAAACAAACATAGCTCTGTCTGTTCCTGCCAGCAGCTATCAATATCAATAAATCAGCAGTTTACCTCAACTCTTTAGTTGACCACTGCCATGGGAATCTGCTTCAGTCTGTAAACAGATGATCTTTTAAGCTGGCCAACGTGTCAGGTTATCACTGCATTGTCACCTATTTAGCACAAACTTAACATATTTTAAAACATTGTTATTATTACTGCTTACTTTTTTCTTTTCTTTTTCTGGTCAGAAAAAAAAAGTTTATGTTTCAGGAAATTTTACAGTCGATTATCATATTTTGGGAACTGTGATGGTAAAAGTGAAAACTCCTAACTATTGACAATCACACCAAAAATAAAAACTCCAATTATGCTTTCATAACACATCAGCAATTATTTTTACCTATAGACGTGAAAGGACACTCTCACTAACACTGCTTCTTACACTCATAAGCTTATTTTCCGCATTAGAGGATATTGCTTCACATACTGTAAGGAGGAGTAGGATCTGTTTGGTTTAACAGGGTCTAGCTTTACTGTCTAAATAATTTTCTGACTTACTAGTATTCTCCATTAAAACTCAATCATTAGCAGACCATGCATATTAACTGTATTATGCACACCATATCTACATGTACTTTGCCTAATAAAGCTCAAAAGTGATTTAACAGTCTTTAAAGGAAAACGCCACCGTTTTTCTCGGCGCAGTAATATCATCACTCCTGAACGGTCGAAGTGCTGCGACATACATTATAGTCATTATCCGCTTAGTAAATCGCCACTGTTTATTTTTTGTGTCACCATACTTACTCGTGTAACTACTCATGTAACTGTCTTTAAATAAGGAAAACATGGAAGTGTTTTGCCAGAGCTACAGCGATTGAGTGCATGCATTGAGACAGGAGAGGTATACATCAACTCTTCTAAGATGAGGGAAGAACATAGTGGAAAATTGGTGAGTCTGGTGAGACTGACTTGTCTTGGTTGAGCAAATCGGACTGGAGGTACAAGGATTAGAGGTTGATTTAAGTACGCGAGTATAAACTAGATTATCGCCTTACACGATAAGTGTGGTGTTCTGAATTCAGCCCAGAACTTCTCAGGCAGTCTGTGATTTGACTCCTTAATCTGGAGAATATTTTTAGGTTTTGACTCTTGTACAGATTTTTTTTTTTTTTAGCTTGCAACATGCGGTTACATTTTCATCAAGCATTATGTGAGAGATTCATCTTCAGATTCACTTATCTCATGAACATGTAATAGTAAAAACAAGGAAAAAACACATTCAAACCAGAAATAATAGCGGAGGTCTGAGTCAGGAGGAGGAAAAGCTCAGAAATAAATATGTAAAAGAAAGAAACATTTTATTGACAAATTTTGAATCCATGCCCCTGTTGAATAACTGAAATGTCTATTTAGAATCATTCTCAAGCCTTACATACAATTACATTTAATCGTTATTACAGTAGCCTAAGAACTCAACACTGGCAAAGACACAATAATTCATTCATTTCTTATAGTTTGGTCCATTTTATGTCGAATTAAAAATGTTTTGCTCTTGCTCAGCATCATAGAAGCAACTCCACTGAAGACTGGAAGAGGGCATAACCTCCACCTCTTGCTTTAGTTACATAGCACAACTTGTGAGGATTTAGCAAATGTATCAGTGCCAAAACCCTCTCTTTGTACCCTTGAGCAATGATCTCTTTCAGCTAAATTTTTCTGTAAAGGAAGGCTTTCTTCATTTGTAGCCTACATCTTAAACACTGTCATGATGGGATATGATAACAAAACACAAAGTGAACTACCTTTAAATGCTAAACAACCAAGCTCTGGTTTTATAATCTTTCAGAGCTGCTAATATATATTGATTTATTAATTCATATTTATATGTACATATTTATACACAACATTTGTTTAAAAATCTAGGCGAGGAATCAGAAAAGCCTTGCTGACAAAGATATTAAGCATGGAGGTCATGTGTTACCTACTGGTGTGAGACTTTCTACAACAGAGATCATTAGAGCTCTGTTGAACAATCACACCATTCATTCAAATGCACTTTGTTAGCATGAAGATGTTTACCTGTGTCACAAGCAGGCCCAAATGGAATCTGTTCAGATTTCTTCAGAATTGGAACATTTTTGCATCCTTCACAATAATTTTTTTACATATTTTCACAAATTTCGCCACCTGATGGACTAGTCTTTCCCTGCCTATGGCTTGAGATGCTGGGATAGCCTCAAGTAACCATGCAACCTTAGGATAAACGGTTTGGAAAATAGACTGGTAGATAGATGGAATTTGTCTGATTTATTTTTGCTTTCAGCTACCCGTTAGCTTGTAGTACATTCCACAGAATTCTGAATTCTATAAAATGATAAAGAACTCTGCAGATTCCGTCAGGGCCTGACCTTCTTAAAGTCTTACAACGAATATGTGTACAGATGCCAATTGTGCACTAGTACACCGTGAATTAATCCACAAATAAACTGTGATTTGGCAAGGCAGTAGATGTTTGAAATGCAAGCCGCTGCTTCTTGGGAATTGCTTCCGATTACATTTAGTTGCTATTGTTACATCGAAAACTTAAAGTGTCTTTAGGTGGCCTTTAGTCCTCTACTCTTCTAGCATCTTCTCAATAAGGAATAGTACATTTACTTGCACCCCCTGTTGTATAGGAGGCTGACTACTTCACGAGACATAAAGGAACTGCGGAGAAGAAGTTCCCTGACTGGTCCAAAGCGTATTCCACCTCATCATGGATGGTCCATAGTGTTTCTCAGACCACGTGGCTGTGCAAATGAAGTAAAAAGAGTCTCCTTCTATACTACAATGGACTAACATCCCATCTCTTTTCAGTCAAGGTCCACTCTTCTTCAACACATAGCACAGCGATGCCACTGAATGCCTTTGCTGGTGAATTCTGGCCTGGGTGGCTGGATTGGTCCTCTCACAGAAGTGTGCAAGTGCCCGATTTCTTATCATCATCGAAACCACCACATGATTCTTTCCGATTGGGGTCGCTGAGCTCATCAAAGAGTCCAGTGTCAATCATCTCCTTTTGCCAGGCAATGGACACAGCACCTGTGCTAAACTCCTTGAAGAACTTTTCATCCTTTGCATCAAACTCAATACCCTTGATTTCAGAGAACTCAGCAATGTCACCGGTATCCTTTGCGTAGACAACATTGGGTTTGGGCACCCAGGGTGGATCGATAAGGCCGGCCTCTAAACGAGCAAAGTTGATGGACTTGAACCATTCATGCTTTCTGGGATCATCACTCCTGTGAATATAGCAAGTAACAATTATACACCCTGGCAATGTGCAAAAAGCCTTTCACAATATTGCCACTATCTGGATCAAGACAATCAAGAATTTTGGCCATATAGGTTTTTATTCCCCAAGAGACCTAGAAAATAATCTTTGCCAAAGCATACACATTTGATACAACAGCTAACTTGAATACTAATAAAGAATATTGTGGTATATTGTGGAATATTGTTTCATACTGGGTAGGGTCCACATATCCTGCTTTAACACGTCCGATCACACTGATTCAGGAGGTTAAGAGGGATAGACTTACTTGCAGCCAAGACGTTCATCAATCTTCTTCTTGAGGAACTGCTTGATGATGTCTATGGTGGGGGCATCAAAGTTCTTGTGCTCAAACTTAGGTTCCTCGTTAATGATGCGCCTTTGTACCTCCTCCTTCTCCACCTTTTCCTTCTTGGCTTCAGGACCTTTGAATGGGGTGTAGCCAGCTACCATTTCATAGATACTGCAGCCAAGGGCCCACCAGTCAACTGATGTCCTGTATGGGATTTCAGTAAGGATTTCAGGTGCCATATATGCACCTGTTCCAGCCTGTGAAAAGAGAACCAAAGGGTTTGAGGGACACATCATAATTTCTTGTGGGAAATTGATTTAATAAGATGCAAAACCACCCCTCTATATGAAACTCTGATGATTTAAGGAGTATATCTGTTTGTCACAGGTGTTTATCAAGGTGACAGTACTAGAGTAGTAAGTATTACCCTATCTATTGCTCATACCTCATTTCCTCTCTTTGCCAAAAAGAAGCTTAATTGTAATCCCCTACTACCTGTCAGGAGTCATGTGCCAAGAATCCACTGTGATGAAGTGGACAGTCTGGTTATATAAAGACATCTTTTCTTAGGCTCAAATGCACAAGTGTACCTTTGTGTACAAAGATGCTTTCATCTGGAGTTACTCATTAATAACTATATGGCAAATCTAACAGCAGAGCTCTTCAATTTAATTGCATGGCTTCAAGACACATCACTATGGGGCTTAAACATATTTTTATGGGATTTAATACATGATAATAGTTAGAACAGCACAACGTAATAACTTAGATGTTCCAGACAAAAGCATTGTCTTTTGGATAAATAATCTATCCTAGTGTAATGCTAAGCAGGAAAAAGTGGAAAACCCTCCAGAAATGCAGAGAACTTTTTATGCACTACTATAAAATGTAGTGATTACATGGGAAAAGAAGCACGGTCATTGTGCCAGACTAACATAATTAGATTACCTAAGTAAGAATGAACTAGACCTTCAGAACACTAAAGCTATATTTTGTGCATATAGTGTGTGTAGTTAGATAAATTAAACTGCTGGGTCGTGGCTTTAAAGTTGTGAAATGTCAAGAAGATTAGGGCTTCAATAACAGTCAATAAAGAGTTCAAGAAAGACAAGAAAATGACAGCAAAGAGCAGTGATAAACACAGAGCCTTCAAACATATAAAATTCATGCTACAAATATAAACTGTAGTGCCTTCCAAGCCTTTGGCTGTCTGATCAGAGACAGATTTGTGTAATTCTACCTAAGAGGATCAGGAGTGTAAAGCCAACCAAACCCCTGGTGGTTCAGCTTGGGTTTCAACCTGCATTGAGGACTCAAGAAGGGCACGGGATAATAAGCTTATAGGTAACTGCAAGAAAGTTGTTTAATTTTGACATTTGACAATATATCAAAAATTAACCAATCATGAAGGATAGCATGGAGTATGCAACCTCATTTTGTCCAGTGTGAGCATTAGAAATATGATATGAAGATATGAATTGCAAAAAAAAAAAAAAGTAGTAAAGTTAAGGAAAAATTTGATGGAGGTTGTATACTCCTTTTGCTATAACTATCATTTACAATCTATCTTTACAAAGGTAACCTGTCATTACAACTTTAGCTTCTAACATTTTAAACCATTTAGTTAAATAAC
Organism: Carassius carassius; assembly: GCF_963082965.1. NCBI lineage: Eukaryota > Metazoa > Chordata > Actinopteri > Cypriniformes > Cyprinidae > Carassius > Carassius carassius. The sequence goes on along the minus strand of NC_081766.1, from coordinate 21,227,306 downwards.
GCCTTCAAATTCTGGGAAAAATGTTACGGCTCGATTAACCTAATTTGTGTTGTGTTGAAATATGAAGTACTTTGAATTCAGTAATGAGCCCTTAACATCTGATTGAGTAATTTAATTGGTCAGATTTTTGTTATCTATGGCATAATTCATTGAATGAGCTTCCAATTTATTGAAGTAACCTGATCTTTGCTTAGTTGGGAGCTAAAGCAGAGTTTCAGTGCAGAGCAGATTATTAAATGAATACTATAAAATAATGATATAATTTAATGAAAATAAATATAATGTATAATATAACTCAATGAACAATCCTCCAAATCACAATTATAAGTGCCCTACCTACAGAAAAGCATAAAGAGACAATGAGCCTAGGGTGCAGGTAAGGACACTGCAGCTAACTGATCCTTGTATCACTTCTTTATGCTTTCTTTGGATATGTTAACTTGTGTAGCTGTACTCAGGTTGATATACCACGCTAACACGGCAGTAATCCTGATTTACCATGTAAAAACAAACAATCTAAGGTCTCTACTTACTGAAAATCTCTAAAGTCCTAATGGCATTCAAGGACTGCTAAACATAAACAAAGATTTTAACTAAACCAGTGATCTCAAACTGTGTTCTGAGGACCACTTGTGGTCTGTGATGGCATCCAAGTGTTCTGCAAGTTGATTCACTAATTTAGAAAAATGACTTAACTATAAATTCAATTAATTTACTAATTAATGAATAGGCTGGTTGTGTTCAGTTATGATAAATTGTTTCAGTTTTCTAAGGATGTAGCTCAAAGGTATGTGCCAGTGTACATAAGTGTTTAGTCCAACTTAGCTAATGAATAGTCCATTTAGGTTTATTAGATAGTAAGTAGTAGTAGTAGTAGTAGTCTAAAATAAGTAATATATATAAATAGTAGTAGTGCTTTTGTCATTTTTAGATTAGTCCAATAGTTTACTTCAATAACTTTGCATAACTATGGATTGGTATTGAACAAAATAGGTAATGTTAGGTAGTGTGTTATTTTGGTTTGATTGATTTAGTTGTTCACCTCCTTTAGTACTTTTAGAAAGACTCTCCATGCTATTTATCTTACACAGGCATACTCAGTTGTTATCTGGTGCCTTTAACAATACTGATCACCGCACAGAATCAATTAACTCACCTTCTGGGTGATGGTCTTTCCAACAGGAACCTCCACAGCGAGACCGAGATCTGAAAGACGACACTGGCCCTGGCTATCTAAGAGCACATTCTCTGGCTTCATGTCACGGTACACGATGTCCATGGTATGCAGGTGAAGGATCCCTGTTGCAATCTGAGCTGTATAATAGATGATCCTATTCATTTCGATACCCTTCTCACCAATGTTATAGATGTGATACTTGAGGTCCCCTCCATTCATCAAGCTCATTGTCAGACAGAGATGGGTCTTAGTGTCGAAAGCATAGGCCAGGCTGACAATGAAAAGGCTGTTGACCTTCTCCAAGATCTTCTTCTCTAGCAGGGCCATTTTCTCACCATGTTTCTTCTTGAGACGCTTCTTGCAGAGCTTCTTGCAGGCATACATCTGGCCGGTGTTCTTAACCTGCACTGCACACACCTGGAAGCGTATATGATTGACTCAGTTACATTTGAGAGATTGGATTTGTATTTAAGAAAAGTATTCATAAATTTTTAACACCTCCTAGTTAAGGAAGACATTTAAAGTGTATGCTAATAGATTGGACTTCACAAAAAGAACCTACCTCTCCGAAACCGCCCTTTCCAAGTGTCCTGAATTCATAAAAGTACTTTTCAGTGATTGGCTGTCTCTCGTACTCTTTCCACTGCAAAAACTTTTCAAATAATTCGCTTGTCTGGTACTCTGTAAACGGCTTGCCTTTTAGGAACTCTTTGGTGGCCTCCTTCACCTGTCCCATCACCTCCTCAAAATCTTTGTCAGTAACCGCCTTGCACTTGGCTGCTACATCTCCAGTCAGGAAGGTGAGGGAGCTCTTGGAGCCATCTTTGCAGAACTTGTTGATGATATTTGTACGGGCCTTGTCTTTGGCAGCGGCCTCTGACAATTCCCAATCTGTCAGATCATCCAGAAAATCTGCAGCAGCGTTACACTCTGGCTCCGCTTGATCCAGGTACTTGCGAAACAACTTCTTTCCAATAGGCTGCTTTTCGCAGAGGGAATCAAAGTCCTTTTCCAGACATGACCTGACTGCCACACATTGGTCTGTCTTGGGTAGAGAGAGACTTCGGCGACGTTTCTTCATTTCCTTGTCATCACCCCCTTGGGCTTTTAGGTAGGCCGTGTTGGCCACCAAGTTATCGAGTCCCCCCATGTCACACATTTTGGCGGCTGTGTCGGGTTAGTTGCCCCAGAGAAATAGAAAGCTCTGGAAGCTCTGCGTTATCAGGCTAGAAGATGCTACTCCCAGCTCTCAGTCCTTTGTGTGCGACTCGCTTCGAAGCCAAGGTGCAGATGAGCTACTAAGACACGCGAGACCAAGACACACTGTAACCCAGTAATTACTCATTTAGAATTAAATACCTCCAAGGGATTTTCACTTAAGTATATTTGTGTGGTCTATACTCAGCCTCTATTCAAGGAAAGGAACTTATAAGAGGGTTCTCCCAGTAAGAAGCTTTAGGGCTGACTATATTTAGGCAAATGTAGAGCTGTAGTAAATGGATGGCCATCGGGCTCTTTTGTCTAAACATAAATAGTGATACGATGAGAGGAGCAAAAATGTGGGAGCTAACAGCTCAGCATGGAGTGTACAAAACGCTGAGGCTAGCAGGACACACTAAAACATTCTCCTGTTGTTTATAGGCCAATGGTTAATGTGCTATTGCTACACCAAATACCAAAGAAAAGAGGCTAATATCCATCTGCTGACACAATCAATCAAATGATTTTGAAACCGTTTACTTACTGATTTGAAGTTTCTATTTTTAATTTAGCATAATCATTTTCATCAAATATACCTTTTTATCTTTCAAAACAATTCATTCAGAATGATCTGCTCTAAGAATCTACTGAGTCAAAAAGTGTGCCAATATGTTCCTGCCACAATTTAGCCTGAGCTATCACACGTTGGCTCTGTGTCAGATAACTGCACAAAGTTAGGCAAAACTATAATTATGTGGGGCTTTTCAATCCTACTTAAAATAAAAAAGCAAGTTTTTGTTTATTAGTGAGCATGTCATTCCATTTATGCAGGAATACAGGTAATAATAAATCAGCACAATATAAATGCATCTCATGATGTTGTGATTTACTTTGAATGCAAGTAAAAGGTAATCTTGTGTCACAAATTCTTCAGAATTATATGACATCATGCCATCATCAAATATGAATCATTATTTGTCCACAGTCTATCCATCTCTTGATTTTTGTTGAAGTCTATAGTGGTCTTGCCAGGTAAGTTCAGGTCATAATGTTTTCTTGTTAAAATTATGGTTGTAAGTTCAGATATCTTACCTTGATGGGTTGCACTCTGCTGCACTGGCTTCATTCCTAGCGTGCCAGTCTCCCTTAGACCTGCTTTAATGAGCATTACCTTTCACATTAAGTCCTACATTGTAAATACTAAGATCACTCACACTAGCCCAGGTGAATGTTTAAAAATATTTAATTTCACAAACAGTTCTTCACATTATATCCCACATGATTTATTTTAAAAAGCTCAGATCTTAAAAAAAAAACAAACAAACAAAAAAAACAAGATAAAGTCTACACAAAAAAAAAAATATATACAAACAAAATGAAAATTCTAACAGTCTCACAGATTAAGATGGACCATATTTGGTTTCTGTATCTAAATTGGTGCGCATGAGTCTAAGCTAATTCAGTCCGCTAAAACTAAGCTAATATGAGTTAATCCATAACAAAAGTGTCTTATGATTCTAAAACAGAGTGGGAGGAGGGGGTCTCACTCACGTCCACAGCACTCCCTGATAGCACACATACATCACGTCACAGAGATGTCTATTTCACATCTGCATTTATTGGACAACTTTGCAAGATATATTTTTTAGGCTTATCTGCAATAAATTTATTGGACGATTCCTATTAGATGTCAAATAGAATGTATGTAAAACTGATATTTTTGTTTGTCTGTCAGATGTTTGTACACCGCAGATGCTTTCCAGATGAAACATCTTGCAGACATATGTGTGCTATCTGGGATGATTAGTTAAAACTGCTCAAGCAAACTTTCAAGGTCATATTAACATCAGCCAACCATAAGCAGTTATTAATAGTTTAGAAGATGTATCTGTGGCTGAAAATATAATTGTTTGTACACAATATGAAAATGCAAAATCAATTGTATGTTTACAAAGAAGCAGACAAATGTATTTAATGAATAGACATGTACCTGTACCCACTGTCAAATGGTAATTCTGCACATAATATATGCTTTTCTCTCTATATCTGACACAGCTAGACAGTCATCACTGTCCTTCACAGCAGTAGGATCGCCTTGTCTCACCTGGAGATCACCTCCTCTTACAAGAGTGGATTAAAAAGGTGGTGGAGGTAGAGAACAGACTAACAATCCCCCATCTGCTTTTAACCCAGAGACACAAAGTACTGAACAGATCAGCTGGTCACTCGCACAAATGGCAAAATACAACAGGAACAGGTTTTTGTTCAGCATTTATATACTAATGCATATACCTTCACGTAGAGTTGATCAGGTTGTTGATTGTGGCCTGTGGAATGTTGGTCCACTCCTCTTCAGTGGCTGTGAGAAGTTGCTGGATATTGGTAGGAACTGGAACACGCTGTCGTATACACCGGTGTAGAGCATCCCAAACATGCTCAATGGGTGACATGTCCAGTGAGTATGCTGGCAATGCAAGAACTGGTTGTTTTCAGCTTCCAGGAATTGTGTACAGATCCTTGCAACATGGGGCTGTGCATTATCATGCTGCAACATGAAGTGATGGTCGTGGATGAATGGCACAACAATGGGCCTCAGGATCTCAGCATCAATAAAATTCACTTTTGTGCGTTGTCCATAACATACACCTGCCCATACCATAACCCCACCGCTACAATGGGCCACTCAATCCACAAAGTTGACATCAGCAAACAGCTCACCCATACGACGCCATACACTCTGTCTGCCATATGCCCTGTACTGTGAAAACCAGGATCCATCCGTGAAGAGAACACCTCTCCAAAGTGCCAGACGCCATCGAATGAGAATATTTGCCCACTCAAGCTGGTTACAAGGACGAACTGCAGTCAGGTCGAGACCCTGATGAGGATGACGAGCATGCAGATGAGCTTCCCTGAGACAGTTTCTACAGAAATCCTTTGGTTATGCAAACCGACTGTTGCAGTAGCTGTCCGGGTCACTGTTAAAAAAAACCTGTCAAATTTACGGTAAAATACCGGCAGCTGTGGTTGCCAGGAATATGCCGTAAAAAAATGTGGAATCTGTAAAAGACAATACGGTATACAGGTTTTGTAACCCTAAATTTTACAGTAGACAACGTATTTTTTTACCAAAATCATGGTAATCAATTAAACAGTAATTTTATGTAAAAAAATGCAACTTTCCAAAGCTTTTTACGGATATTTTAAGTAAAACCAAAGTTATAATATAATAATATATCCATGCCTTCCTTGCATTGGCAAGGAAGGCAATTTACATTTGTGTTTAGTCAGATGTTCTATGTTCCCCTGTAGTGTAGTAAATAAACATCCATATGTATTCACACCTGCTCACAGGACGAGGTCACTTTAACTTTCCGGTTTTGTTACATGCTCTGGGAGCAATGTATCAGTAGTAAAATAATTTTTCATGGCCAGAGAAATAATTTTACTTAGAGTCATCAATAAATGACTAACACGGTCCACCCTGCGGATGAACAAATCATTTTATTGTACTATTAATGCTATAATGCTACAAGTAATTCCTGAAGATGAATGTAGTTAATAATAACCTGTTATGATTAATTATGTACATCTCACTTTGAGCTAATTTGTTACAGAGGGTTCTGATGCAGGCCCTGGTTGTGCCACACTGTCGCTATGATGAGGCAGGTAAAGAGACCAGTGACAATGAAAGCTCCAAAGTGGACAAATGCTTTTACAATCTCCAAAAGCCTATAGTTATCAGCTACATTGGAGCTAGTGAACCCTGAAAAAAAGACAAAAAAGCCACATAAAAATAATGGAGTTATATGATATCAAAAAAATCAGACAGGCTTTTTATGACAGCAATGAGTACAGGAGTGGATGATCAAGTTGTATTCAAGAAAACTTTAGAAATCTCACAAGTACAAATTTTGCAGTTAAGTGTGAGAAAACTAGAAATCCATTCACCTGTTTGAAGCACAAAAGCCAAATCCATCCGATCACTGTTGTTAGTCATTTTTTAATCCATCACGTGCTACTGGAACTTGATTAATAAATCATAATCAGAATCATCTTAGAATCTCCTTCTTCCTCAGCTTGTTAGGAGCCAAAAATGCCCCCCCCCCCCCCCCCACACACACATGGTGTTTTCCTGCACAATGTCACACAACAGTAATCTACTGAGCATATGAGTGATGTATTTCAACCACATGACCTTAAATAACTCAAGTCTTATTATTTCAAGCATACTCTTATTTAAAATTATCAAGGAGAGCTGAGGTGATAATTTGGCACTTCTCCAAAGGCTGTGATTATTTGAGATATGATTGGTGTTGACAGGTTTAATGACAGCTAAAGCTCATTATGGATTGCCATGGTTATATCTCTAATGATTGGAAATTTAATCCTTTACCATCTTTGGTTATCAACAGCTCCTTTGAATCTCATTCAGTTACTGTTACCTACCCTCATAAAATACATTTTGTAGTTGTCTATCGACCCCCAAGAAGACTAGGTAACTTTCAGGATGAATTAGATGTGTTGCTCTCAACCATTCCTGAGGATGGTACTCCCCTAGTTATGCTTGGAGATTTCAACATCCACCTAGATAAACCTCTGTATGCTGATTTCCACACCCTGCTTGCCTCTTTTGATCTCAACTGAGTGTCAACTACTGCTACTCACAAAACATGCAACCAAACTGGACCTTATTTATATGCGACACTGCTCTACTGATCATGTTGTGATTACTCCACTGCAGATGTCGGATCACTTCCTCCTCACTCTTAACCTCAACATGGTCCCTGACACATCACTTACCTCTCCACATGTCATCTTTCGACGTAACCTACGCACACTTTCACCCTCCCAGCTATCTGCAATGGTTTCATCTTCACTTCCTTCCCCTAAACTGTTAAAATGCAGTGCTACTGATACTTTCTGCTCCACTCTTACATCTTGTTTAGACACGGTTTGGCCCTTATCTTCAAGGCCAGCCCGTAACACCCCTTCTGCCCCTTGGTCATCTGATGTTCTACGCGAACATCATTTTAAGCTTAGAGCTGCTGAAAGGGTGTGATGCAAATCCAAAAATACTACTGACCTTAATGTGTATCAGTCACTCCTATCTTCCTTCTCTGCTAATGTCTACACTGCTAAAATGACATACTACCATAACAAAATTAACAATTAATCTAACTCTCGGATGCTTTTTAAAACATTTTCCTCACTTCTTTGTCCTCCTCCTCCCCCTCCTGCTTCATCTCTAATAGCTGATGAATTAGCCACATTTTTCATTAATAAAATTAAAAACATCAGTGCACAATTTTCCACACCACAATCAGTCAAGCTCATCTCACCAGCAAACATACACTCATTTACATCCTTCTCTTCACTCTCTGAGGCAGAAGTCTCCAAACTCATCCTTTCTAATCAGCCTACTACTTGCACGCTTGATCCTATTTCATCTCATCTCCTTCAAGCCATTTCTTCTGCAGTTGTACCTGCACTCACTCACATCATCAACACATCCCTCCACATTGGTGTTTTTCCCTCATTATTTAGACAGGCTCGTATAACTCCACTACTTATGAAACCCACCCTCAACCCATCTTTTAGAGAACTACAGACCAGTTTCCCTTCTTCCTTTCATTGCAAAAACACTTGAACGAGCTGTGTTCAACCAAGTCTCTACATTTCTCACACACAACAACCTCCTTGACAGCAACCAATCTGGCTTCAGAAGTGGACATTCAACTGAGACTGCCTTGCTCTCAGATGTTGAAGCTCTATGAGTGGCAAGAGCGTAATCCAAATCTTCAGTACTTATCCTGCTTGATGTGTCCGCTGCTTTTGACACGGTTAACCACCAGATCCTCCTATCAACCCTACTGGCAAAAGGCATCTCAGGAACCACACTTCAATGGTTTGAGTGTTACCTATCAGATAGGTCCTTCAAAGTATCTTGGAGAGGTGAGGTGTCCAAGTCACAACATCTAACTACTGGAGTGCCTCAGGGCTCAGTTCTTGGACCACTTCTCTGCTCTGTCTACATGGCATCATTAGGTTCTGTCATTCAGAAACATGGCTTTTCATACCCCTGCTATGCTGATGACACTCAACTCTACCTCTCATTCCATCCTGATGATCCCACGGTAGCTATTTGCATCTCAGCTTGTCTAACAGACATTTCTTGCTGGATGAAACCTTCAGCTCAACCTTGCCAAGACAGAACTGCTTGTGATTCCAGCAAACCCATCGTTTCATCACAATTTCACCATCAAGTTAGGCACATCAACCATAACTCCTTCAAAAACAGCTAGAAGCCTTGGAGTTATGATTGATGATCAGCTGACTTTCTCAGACCACATTGCTAAAACTGTCCGATCCTGCAGATTTGCTTTATTCAACATCAAGAAGATGAAGCCCTTTCTTTCGGAAACTCCTTGTTCAAGCTCTTGTTCTGTCCAGGCTGGACTATTGCAATGCCCTCTTGGCAAGTCTTCCAGCCAATTCTATCAAACCTTTACAATTAATTCAGAACGCGGCAGCAAGATTCATTTGTAATGAGCCAAAAAGAATACATGTCACACCTCTGTTTATCAATTTGCACTGGCTTCCAATAGCTGTCCGTATAAAATTCAAGGCATTGATGTTTGCCTACAAAACTACCACTGGCTCTGCACCCATTTACCTAAATTTGTTACTTCAGACTTATGTGTCCTCTAGAAGCTTGCATTCTGCAACTGAACGTCGCTTGATTGTGCCATCCCAAAGAAGCACAAGGTCACTTTTACGGACTTTTTAATTAAATGTTCCCTCCTGGTGGAATGACCTCCCCAACTCAATCCGGACAGCTGAGTCCTTAGCCATCTTCAAGAATCGGCTTAAAACACATCTCTTCCATCTTTATTTGACCCTCTAACTTTAACACTCACTATTCTAATTCTATTCTTTAAAAAAATCTAATTACCTTTCTAATCTTTTTATATTCTATTTTCTTTTCATTAATTATGCAATTGTATGTGTGTGTGTGTGTATGTGTAAAGACCTCTAGCACTAGCTTGCTCTTTTCTTTTTTTATTCTATCTGTTTTCTTTATATTATATTATTTAAAATCCCATGCTAGGTGTACTGTGTTGCCCTAACTGAGACTTTTTATAGCACTTATATATCATTGCTCTTTTTGTTGTTTTTGATTGCTTCCACTGTCCTCATCTGTAAGTCGCTTTGGATAAAAGCGTCTGCTAAATGAATAAATGTATATGTATATATATATATATATATATATATATATATATATATATATATATATATATATATATATATATATATATATATGCCCCTAAAGGATTAGGGACACCTGTTCAATTTCTCATTAATGCAATTATCTAATCAACCAATCACATGGCAGTTGCTTCAATGCATTTAGGGGTGTGGTCCTGGTCAAGACAATCTCCTGAACTCCAAACTGAATGTCAGAATGGGAAAGAAAGGTGGTTTAAGCAATTTTGAGCGTGGCATGGTTGTTGGTGCCAGACGGGGCGGTCTGAGTATTTCACAATCTGCTCAGTTACTGTGATTTTCATGCACAAGCATTTCTAGGGTTTACAAAGAATGGTATGAAAAGGAAAAAACATCTGTGACACCCTGTACGTGTAGTCAGAGGAAAAATTTGTTTTATTTTCCCATGTGTTTGATTATTTAATTTCCGTTTATTACATTGTTTGCTGTTATTAGGGTTAATGGTGATGCGTAGTAATCTTAGTGGACAGTAGGGGGAGACGCCGTGCTGATTAGGTACTGTGTGATTAAAGGTGAGTCGCAGAGAAGAGGCCATTACAAGAGCGCTCCATGACTAAAAGCAGCAAAACTGTGTCTCTCCTTGTTTATTTAAACAGGTGGGTGAAATCGATCACCAAGGATATAAAACATTAAAGAAAATGTCGATTTCATGTGTATGTGGTTGCAGGAGGGTAATATACATTTCCTGGGTCAAGTTAAGATGTTTAAAAGAGACATTGTTTGTGTTTATTAAAAAGCTGATTCGTTCTCGGGTGTTTTGCGTTAGGACTTGTATTAATATAATACCATCCAAATTGTTAGAGGCTCCAACACACTGAATACCCAAAGTAATGTAATGTTTATTGTGTTTACAGCCTTATAATTGTGTTTGTAGCATGTAAAGTGATGTATTGAGCAATTGCCATACATGTTAAAAATATATATATATATATAATTTTTTAATATTATATACTGTTAATGTTTTGATATGATAATGTTTTAATGATCTTCCTTCTGTTTAAGTATATTTGCTCTATATAGTAATTCAGTTTCAATGTTTATATCGTGTAATCAATGGTTCGCTCAACTTTTTAGTTATACAGTGGCTTATAACATTTTTGCACATACAAGGGATACTGCAATGTATAGTGATGTAAAGGAAGAAGATATATGACAGAAATACAGATTGAGTGTAAGAAAACTTGTACAAGCCTTATGCAACACGTTTATTAGTGTTTGGGTTGAGTCACATGTAAGGTGACATAAGACATTGTGATTAAATTATACAACAAATATATGTAAAATGATACAATCTTTGAATTGTTATTATAAATCATTACAAGAGCGACTCCATGACTAAAAGCAGCAAAACTGTGTCTCTCCTTGTTTATTTAAACAGAAAACTTACTGCAGCACCTCCAGTCAGACGGCGGGTGTGCTACAGATTTTGGGGGCTAGTCCGGGATCTAGCGCCACCTGCTGGTACGCGGATCCAATGCAAATGAACCAAAGGACGGCTGAGTGACGGGTGATCGGCGTAAGGACCACAAAGGGCAGCTCGAGAGCAGCAGGAGAACCAAGGTTCGGCAGTGAAAATGTTTCCTGGCTGGGGATGAGCATTGCAGCGTGGTGATTTGATAATCCAGAAACGTAATGTCAGATCTGCTTTGCATGACACTGAGTCACTTACACCACCACAACAACCTACACTTACCACACACACGCAGACACAACAGATGGAATATAACCAATTGGTAAATAGCTATGAAGAGTTAGGGTGAAAACTAGCACAATAAAAAATTGATGCCAACCCTATTAAATCAGAATCTCCCCAAATTAGTTGTAGCTTGCCTGTGAATGTAGCTGGTGAAGCGAGTGGTGGAAAAAGGGAAAGTATGATTTCCCTCCGTGATCTTCAGCTACTGCCGTTCCAACACAGGGAGTTCAAAATTCAGGGGGGGCAGATTGGTGACAGTACCTCTGATATAAGCTACACAAGTGTAACCAAGCAAATAGATGAAGGACTAGCAGCTAACCACAGTGAAAATGATATCATCAGAGGTGTCTTGAGAGTCATTAAGCCAGGGAACTTTAAGGACATGTTAGTGAACAAGGAGGGACTGACAATCCTAGAGTTAAAGAGTTTCCTACAGTCACATTTGAATGTAGCTCTGAGCTCTTCCAGGAGTTAATGTGCAATAAACAGAATGACAACGAGACTCCTCAACAATTCCTGTATAGATTGATTGGCCTGAAACAGAAACTAATTTTCCTGTCTAAGCAAGCTGTCACAGACCTGGAGTATGACGAACAGACGATTCAAAATGTGTTTCTGAGAACAATTTATCAGGCCATGGCTGCTAAGTACAACCAGTTTCCCACAGAATTGAAACCTCTGCTTACAAACCGGCTGGTGACAGATGAGGCACTGCGCCAAGTAGGGCTGTCACGATGTTCGATTTTTCACACCACGGTTATCGTGAGGCCATCCTTAAAAATATTTTGGTTTGCAGTAACAGTAATTAAAAAAAAAAAAAAAGGGTCGGTAGGTCAGTCTATATTATTTTTTTCAAGTTTCAATGTAAAAAAAAGTACATTTTTGTGATGGTGATGACGTCGGTATGAATTTAAACAAATTAGCATATCGTGACGTCACTGACTGGGTCTTCAACCCATGCCTTCGGGCGCATCATTGCAAACCTCATTTTGATGCAGGCTATATAGACCACAAACAAATTGAAATCTTTGTCAAAAACATGTTTATTGCATGAATTTCAGGTGAGAAAAAAAATGAGGTACTGTTTTACTTGCATCCAACGCCAATGCAACCTACAAATGAGAGAATGTTTACTTTGCTTTCTTGGGTTGTCACTTTTGTGAAAAAAATCCTGTTTGATTTGAGTGACGAGTGTTCATTGAACAGATTGTAAAATCGATTTTGCATGTCTAAAGTTTTATACGGCAAATAACACCAAATATAGGTAAATCCACGGACAACAGGCATGAGGAATGTAAAGATTCAATATATTGGTAAAGACCAATATTTCTGATGATTTATTGGCGTGAAGTTACGTGCAAAATGACAAACAGGAGTGCAACATTTTCGAAAAACAATAAGCAGAGTGGACTGTCATAATGCAAAACATTTACTGCAGGCTTCAAATCGCATAGGCGATTTTCTTAGGCTATCAAAAAAAATATTTTTTTCGAATATTCGTCGAATTTAAAGTAAAAATCCACATTCGAATGCGCATATGAATTTTAGGTGTGCATTAAGGAAGCTGCCTTATGAGCCCCGGTACGTGTTCCATTCCATCTGGCCGCGCGCACAGCTGTGTCTACACAACTTTCAAAGGCGGACGAGCTCGACACGCAGTATCTGCTTTCTCATCTTTCACCTCGTGTACGCGCACCAGATGCGATGACAATATATGTGTCATTGCATTATAAGGTTATGTTAGCCTATCCAGTTGAAGCCACTTAAAAAAAAAAATCAATGTGGAGAAGATCTTGTTTACATCAAAACTGAAACCAAGCAGTTCACACAGAACGCATATTTCGCGCATCTCACGTTTTTAAATGAAAAAATGTATCCTGTGTGACTGGGTTTCCGCCCTTTTTATTTATTTAACAATGCATGCATACATGATGCTGTTTTGTTTATAGTTCTTTAAGCAACTTAATTAATAATAATTGGTTCATAAACATCATTTTAAATATTGTTTTTTTCACAGTCTTTGAATGCAGTCTTTCATGCTTTGAATAAACATGCAGTAATATTTTCTTATATATATATCTTGAGCCTCAGAAGAGAAGCAAAAAGCTTTTCTTCACCCTAACTGAAATTATGCATTTAAAATTCGAATACAATTCGAATTTTGATCATATTTAAGTAAAAAAATTTGAATTTAGTTTTTTCAGCTATTTTGACAGCCCTAGGCGATTCAAGCCCGAAACTGTATGAGACTGAATACCGGCTGAATTCACATTTCTGTTGTAAAAAGAGAAACATTGTGCAGAAGTATTATTTGCTGTTATGAGTGTTTGTCCGAAGCTTCAGTTGCTGTGTGACGCCTGTTCAAAAAAAAAAAAAAAAACCTGGACGCGCTCCGAGAGAAGGTCGTTAAAATCATATTCTTATTTTCGTTTTCGAAACTTGTGTTGGTTGATTCGTGCTTGATTCGTGCAATAGATTTTCGAAAATAAAGTGACAGTCGACACGGTCACGGTTTTAGACTAAAGAGGAAAAGGGATGGGAAAAGATCTGGGCAGTTTTTCCTTAGTGCCAAGTTAAAGCGGTGTCGAGCTGTTTTAATGAATGTTTTAGATGTATTATGGTGCCCGAACCCGTATGACTTTGAACAGTGACCGCAAACATTTAGTTTACTGCAGCCGCAGCCATCATTACCAAGCGCAAACCGTTGATTCTGACAGAGAGTAGCTATGAGACGAAGCGAACGCACAGGCCACAGTGTGACATCCGTGTAAATACAGATGACGTCAAGGGGTTTTTTTTATTATTAAAGAAGATAGACTTCATTTGTATGTAGGCCAAGGCAATTTATATATTTACAATACTTACTTAAATATAATTAATAGTATTTTATTGCGTTTGTATTAGTTATTTGAAGAGTATAAAAAAAATTGGTCGGTCTTAACGCAAATTTACAATCGGCAAGTCGGTCGGACTAAAAGCAAAAAAATAAAATAAAATAATTGAGTCGGTGCTAAATTGACAGGGTCGGTCGGGTTACGGCAAACAAGAATATTTTTAAGGATGGCCTGAGCAAAATATATCACGATATCAATATATCACGATATCTATACCCGGGGGGTGAGAGTGAAACAGTCAAATTAATTTGTTCTTAATTTATTTCTTTTTTTACTCAACATACACAAGGAATACTGATCAACAAGGCACATGTATTTTAAACTTATTGCCTTCTCAGGCATTAAACTCATTTTTACTTCTTTTCTCTTTTTTACCCAACAAACATTACGAATACTGATAAACAACCCAGGTAGCAAACAGACGTTGGCCCAACGACTGTTGTTGTGTTGGGCCAACGTTGGGTGCTGACGTTGGCCCAACGTAATTTTGTCCGTTGGGCCAACGTTGGGCCAACCATATTATTGGACGGCCAGCAGACCTTCTGCCAACCTAAAAATACCTTACCAACCTTCTGCCAACTTAAAAACCACTAAAACAACGTTGGGCCAACGTTGGGCCAACCATGTAATTGGACAGCCAGCAGACCTAACAAATTAAAAAATATAGCCTATTTTAACCATCTGTCAACTTCATTAATAGTAAATCTGCAAACTTATAAATAAATAGGCTTTACCTACCTTACACTCAAATTTTAAGATTGTGACATGGCCTATTCATTGTTGAATTGCATTAAGAGATGGCACAACAGACAAACTGAATTGGTTATAAAAATGAATTTATTGGTAACAAAATTAACTTATTGCAGTTTAATGAGAAAATGTGCAGATTCTCTTCCATATTCTGCAGAGTTTTTTGAAGCAAATTAGAGATTGTGAGTGGCTCTGATGATGAAGACGGAGCGGAGGAGAAGTAGCAGCATACTCCTGTAAAAAAACAACATACAAACAACTTTTTAGAACATTTAAGATTTGTCGTTCTATTTTAACTACACAACCCAAAACAGAAAAAAAAAATCCTGCACAAAATTTTCATCATGTTGGGGTAGCACATTTTTTATACATCTTAATGCAGTGTACGCCTAGTAAAGATGAAATACACCTCTGTTTAGTGGTGGGGTTAGACAGAGGAAGAAAAAACAATCATTGGAAGACACTTACATTCACTTTCACAGCTGCTGGAATCTGCTTGAGGCTTCTGCTTTTCTGTGTTAAAGAAAAAAATATAGTAATTATCAAAATGTAAATTACTTAAAACTTATATATTAATATATATAATAATTTCTAACATATTTGATCAGGCATAAAAGGGCTTGTGTACCTTTTTCTGTTGCTCTTTTTTTTCTTCCTCCATTTCGGTCTCCACTATACTTCAGCCAGGTTTTTATTTTTTCCTCGGCTTCCACCACTTTTGCTCCTTGTTTTTTGGCTGCATCTGTCAGCATGAAATTAAAGAAAATTGAACAGAGAAAGGGTTAGCAGATAGATCATATCTGAGGTGTATTTTGTAGAGTTCTGTATGATTAATGGATTAATTGGCATTCTTTCATTGACTTGCATTGTATTTTATTCAATGACACATTATGTGAGACTGTAAGGGGTTGTTTCCTCGTTTGTTTTTTCAAAGTTATGTCTAAGTTTTGAATGTTTGAATGTTTTTTTAAAACATATCACCTATAACAACTTTTGCTAGCAAGAGTGTAGAAAATGGGCTCTTCTGTCCTCTCCCTTGCCATTTAAAATTGTTGGCCAACTCATTGGTTATTATTTCCCTCATGATTCTGTGGACAATGTCTTTGGCAGATGTTCCACCCAAGCTGGTAAGATATCTTGTCTATGAAAAAAAATCATGTGTTAAGCAGCAGTAAATCTAGATCTCTCTCTACGTATGTTAGTATTCTTTTAAGTGAAGTAACAGAACATCATTAGAATTTACTAAAGAACGTTGTGTGTCTCTGTTTGACAGCCTATCCTCCAGATCTTTTATGCCTGTCATGCTCCTTAATGGAAACTGAAACTCCTCATTTACAACTTCAGCTGCATTCTCTCTTCGCATAATGGCCTGAAGGAGGAGCGTATTCTGCCTGACTTGACCCTTTATCTCTTCCAGCATCTGGTAGAGCCGGAGTTCTCTTTCTGAATCAGACAAACATACGATGCAACATTATAACTACACAGAATTGAACATATAAAGAGAGAGTCTGCATCTCTTCTTTAGTTGTCTATCATAACATAACTTTTCCAGCCTTTTGTTGAATCTATCCCAGCTTTTTTTTTTTTGACGTATTCCTGGCATTAAATTCAAAATGTGCTTACAATTCCCATAAAATAGTAAAATTTGACATTTTCAACATTTGATATGTTGTCTATGTGTTTTTTTCAGCTAAATATGATTTTACAAGATTTGGAACTTTGTTTTTATTTTGCATTTTACATAACGTCCCCAGTTTTTTTTTTTTTTTTATTGTGGTTGTAAATCAAAGCTCATTGATATTAAGGCTAATTTTTAAAAGCAGTGCTTAAAAGGTTTATCATTTGAAAATAGTACAACTTAGCCAGGTGAAGTTGGTTTTATTCTCATTTTTGGTTACATACATTTTATTTTGTTCCTTGAACAGTTTCTAATCCATGTTAGAGACTAAAAAGGAAATTACTAAAAACTCCTGTTAAAAAAAAAAAAAAAAAAAAAAACCTATTGTACAAGGTTTGGAATAATTCTACGTACCATCTTGTCTTGGTTCAGGGACTGTCACAGCAGGTGCTGATGGAGCAAATGGTGGTATGGCTGGCAAATTCAGTCTTTTGGCTCCATTACTGCAGAAGTTTTTTTTTTTTGGTCTTTCCATTGTCTCTGCATATGGAACAGTAAGAGACAGAATCCGTACAATGTATAATACATTGCCAAACATCACAACATTTACTTCTGTCCAGATTTTTTTTCAACAGGAAAGTGACCAATGCTCAAAAGTTCCTTTCAACATATCGTCCCCTTGGAATTAAATATAGTTTACTACAACTCAATTTTGACAGAAATGTCAGATATAACCTTGTACTGTAATTGCCCAACTATTAGCTGCAGTTTATACATTTATTTTGCTAAATTTCTTCAGGTTAATACACGAGAGCGGTTAATATAGTATTAATGTTTTTTTTTTACTTGCATAAAACACTCTCCTGTGGCTTATACACAGGAAGTTAATTTAATTAATTCTAAGGGGACCATATTCCCAAGTCTTGGATTTAAGGAATCTGTGGTGACCAGCTATGTTGGGAAATGATGCAATGACCACTGTATGTTTTCGTCTGTACCTGTGTGGAGCCAGCTTGTTGAGGCCTGCACTGGAGGTCTTCCTGAGGCTGTATTAGATGTAAATCCATTTACATATTTTGATGATGGTCTGTTGGACACATTAAGAGTAATCAATTTTTTTAAAAGCGCAGTGCATAGAAGCAGTAGGCTATAAAAGGAGAACAGAGAACAGAGGAAACATACACTCTTTTCCGTACACTGTCCTCATCTGTAGACTCCAAACTGTTGCCTTTACAAAACTTCACCAGCTTTCTTCTGGCTTTTTCATAGGAATCTAAACATAGAAACAAACAACATCACTAAGCCTATTATCTGAACATTTGAAAAGAATTGCTTGGCATAACTCACAAGGAGCATCTTTTAATTTTTGAATAGTTATTTCTCTATATTTCTCAGTAATAATTAATAATTAATTCCTTAAAGACTTACCATACTCAGCCACCCATTCAGTTATATATTCGTTCCATTCTTCATCAGGAGTTTCATTTTTTTCAACCGCTTTTCTACATTTTGTACCATTATATGGGGGCCAAAAGGAAATTTTTTTGTCGATGCTCAGCCAGTCACTTGGTATCACCTCTGTCTCATTCTTTTCAGTAAAAACAACTATAGAATACATCTATAAAAAAAAAAAAAAAAATATATATATCTAGTGTTACAAACTATATACATATATTGAAGCTCTATTACTTACCCAGTGGAATATCTATCTAAACCAAAATATCTCCTAGTCTTATTGTTACTATTCTTTATGATTGGTAGGTTCTGTACATTTGTCAGATACAGAAGGGGCGGGGGGGATTGGGGAAATCAAGCAGTATGCAGTAAAGGATATGCCACAAACCCATCCTTATACTGTAAAAGAAGGACTTTTGAAACAGTCTGTGTAGGAACAATAGTCAATGACTGCCCGGGTTGTTTCACAAAGGATATATCAAGAATTGATGAATCAATGGGATAGGTGAAAAAAGATGACTTGTTTTGGAATTTAAGACAGACTAGATGCGATGCTTCCTTGTCTTTTAAAATGTTTTTCACTATATAAATATCTCCCTTGAACAGAATATAGTTGTCTCCCTCTGATAAACTAATTAAAGTTCCACCATTTACATATTTCTTATACTGTGTAAACTGCTGAGATGTCACATTGTATGGAAAAGGCCCATTCTTATGTTCCTGGTAAAAACCATCCTTGCACACCCTTATTTTAGTTCTGACACTTGCTTTTTCTGACAATCTCCTGATGATCTGTTGAAGGGGCTGGGTAGGGGTCCTTATCATTTTTTTTAATGTGTAGAGGAAGTTCTCAAATGGGAAAGCTGCGAAATTATGCAGCACACCAAACTGCCTTGCATCATTGGCAAGATGTATCAGCCCGTGTATGTTATACACAACGTAATTACCATAAACAGACTGAAAATGCTCGACAAAGGTGATCAGTAACTTTTCAGCAAAATCACAGTACTGGAGAAACAGTGAGGGGCAGCATAATATTCGAATGGCTACATGCAGAAGCATAAAATTGTGGTATAGAACATTCGGCAGATGGTCTTTCAGTGCTACTGGACCAGTGTACAGGAGAAAAGTTCTGAACTCTGTTGCTTTCCACCTATCTACCTCAACAAGGGATCTCCCTTTCCGTGCAAACTCTCTGGGGAGTCTCATGGCAAAGGACATAAGCACTGCAGAAATTTGGCCTATCTGATGAGCACCTAAACGAGATGGAAGTGGTCCCCTCATCCAAAACCCTATCAACTTTCTCACAACCCCAAGAAAAACCAGGTGCATAACATCTAATGGAAATTGGGAGACCATACCAATTCCAACCCTTGTCAACACACTGGTCCCTTTATGGTGAAACTCATCGTCTTTATTAATAAAAGACATATCTGTCCGTAAAGGTGAATCGACTTCAGGAAAAGTCATGCGATTTTCCGCCCATGTTCCCTCCTGTGTGCATTTTTCACAGCCGTGGTATGCATTGTGGGCTTTAATGTTTTTTACGAAAGCCCTCGCACTTGCATCGCAAACAAAATTTGAAATTTTAATGTCTACACATTTGCCAAGTACATCCACACCCTCTAATTTAAGCTTTCCATATTCATTCACAAATGATTCTAGGAACAGATTGACATTCTCTGGTTTTTTAGATCCAAGATATAAAGCGATGACGAATGGTTGCTTTGTTTTGTCTTCCTCTAGCAATCCTAGAATGGGCCAGAACTGCTTATTGCTGCTTTTGAACAAAGGTAGTCCATCAATATTCACTTGTAAATGAATGGCCTTTGGGAGAGGGTCTGTCCGGTTTAACACATGCCTAATGCCTTTCTCAACTCCAAAATAATGCATGGTGCCACCAGCCATCTGCTGGACCTCATAATTAGTCGGAGTGCCTAAAAGAGTGCGGGCATCCTTTGGGAGATATGGATGATATTTTCTCAGGATGCCCAACAGCCCATTTAGATGGCATTGTGGTATTTGGCTGTCTATTGCCCAGTCTCTGAGCTCCTCCCCAAGACACTCTGCAGACTCAACAAATTTGTCATCACTTGAGTCAGTTTCTGTCAGAGCATTTGACCAAAATCCATCAATCACGTTATCGTCAACATTAAACTCAGTCTCTAACTCGTCTGATTCATAGGACACAGGCCAATCAGATGCAGCATCTGACCACACATCATCAGCACATCATTTTTAACAGGCATATGTTTACGTCGGCTGCGTCAGATTCAGCATTGACATAAACCTCACTAAGAATATTGTAAGCCCTCCACTTTGCCTGACGTTTAAGTGTTCTGTCTGAATAAATGTTGTTTGCAGACATAATATGCTGCCAAACAAATAATTTACGTTAATTACAGTTACTACAGCTGATTTTGCGTCTGTTTAATCTAGATTACGAAAGCTACAATGTTAGAATGTAGCAGGCTGACGGCTGGCTAAATTATAAGGCTACATTTATATCAGATTGCTAAAGTGAAGCCATAACAATGCCTCACTAGATAATAGACTGATTATATATTAAAACAATATATTGAATCGACCAGATTACCTTGGACTGGCTGAGTTAACGGTTGAAGTGAAATCTAGAAGAAGGCCAACGGTTAGAAGATAACGGAAAATAACGGTAATTCTAAATCACGCGCTCACTGTTCTCGCGGAAGAATGAGCTCGCGCCTCAGCTCTTCTAACTTGAGAGTGCGCGCGCGGCCGGAGCGCTCTCTGCTGCGCTAGTCAAGCGCACTAGCGCAACATCTGTCCCTCACCGAGATGTAGAGGGTATCGATTTTTACTGTTTTTATTTTATGTAACCGTCTCTTGTAATACGATGTCCTGTCATTTCTTTGTCGTCTTTAATAAATACATTGTTCTGATTTCACACATTTGAGGCATTGTATTGCTTGGAAACAACGTCATAAAAAGGAGCCAGACACTCTTTTCCCCATGTTTACTGGGAAGAATAAACATGAAATGATGTATATATTTGAGAGAAGTGGGGGCCCTTGCAGCTGACCATATCAACGTTGGCCCAACGTTGTATTTCTGTCCGATAGGTTGGGCCAACGTAACCAACCCATATAGACGTTGGCCCAACGTCTGTTTGCTACCTGGGAAGGCACATGTACTTTAACTTATTGCCTTCTCAGCCATTAAACTCATTTAACTGATCAACAAGGCACATGTATTTTAACTTATTGCCTTCTCAGTCATTAAACTCATTTAACATCAACAAGGCACATGTATTTTAACTTATTGCCTTCTCAGCCATTAAACTCATTTAACTGATAAACAATGCACATGTATTTTTATTTATTGCATTCACAATCTATGGCAAATTTGTGTGAAGGAAGACAAGCATATTAAGTTTGTCTGGTTTTAAACTGGAGCGAAACACTGTCTGAATGTTTCCTGAAGAACTGAAAAGTCTTTCTGATGCAACACTGGTGGCAGGAATGCAAAGGATCTTCTGTGCCAGTTTTGCCAACCTTGGAAACTCCTCCTCATTATCCTTCCACCACTGAAGTGGGTCTTTATCGACAGCAATAGTGGGCAAGGATGTGTAAACAGAAACTTCTTGAAATGCTAGTGTAGATTTCACCATGTCTGCTGATTGGTTTTTCTCCTGTTTTTTCTTTGTTATTATTTTGAGACCAGCCAAGCCTTTTGGGGCCTCAGGGACAGAGACACTGGTCCCCTCATCTTCACATTCTCCTCTGGCAGAAGACTCCTGTGAGAGAGTAGAAGTGCTACCTTCATTTGCAGAAGACTCCTGCATGACCTGTTGCTCTAGCTGTCCTTTGATTGAATCTGCCTCTTCCACGAAGTTCAACTTGAAGCGGGGGTCAAGTACACAGGCCATGTTAATCACTATAAAATAACCAAAGAGAATATTAATTATTAAAGAAGCTCATAAAACACAATCATTCACGATGAGTAAAAATGATATAAGAATAAGGTGAGGTTGGAGAAATGTGTGGCACCGGCCTACTCACCATTAGCCATATCAGAATCCTCATACCGCTCTTTTAAGTTCTTACAGATAGCGATAGCATGTTTCATGCTCCTCACCAGGCTGCTGTCATCATCCTTTTCTGCCAGGATGGATTCAGTCAGATGCTGAAGGACAGGCCTCAGGGATGAGATTGTGATGCATTTCTCGGAAGCCAGGGAATCGGTAAAGGTTCTGAGTGGCTTCAGCACCCTACATGTGTCCTCAAGTGTAGAGATGTATGACCCTCTTAGCACAAGATGCCTGGTGTTTCTGTCAGCCATGAGAGTTGCTGTCACCGCAGCATGTTGTTCAACAAATCTGCAAAAATTATATTATATTAAGTTATAAACAAATTCCTAATCTACACAACAGGCTTGCTGAGAAGCATCCAGCAGATGTATGTGTGCGCACGTGTGTCTGTGAGTGAGAAAAGTACTAACTAACTGTTACTACAAGTGAGTTAGTAAAAGGAATGCATTTCTTTATATGTTGTTTTCATTCACATTTGTTTTGTTTTCATGCACCCTGTGCCTTTTAAGCTTATGCTGAGTTGACACTGACAGAATAATTAACTGAACAGGGTATTGCCATGCACAAGAAATTCATACATACCTAGAAATCATGTCATATGTAGACCCCCATCTGGTGACAACATCTTGTATCAGGGTATGTTGAGGAAGATTAAGTTCTGCTTGCTTTTTCGCCAGCTCTCTCCTTCTCTTCCATGAGTGGTTAAATCCTTGGACGACACTCCTGCAAGCCCTCACCGCAGCATCCACTTGGTCAATCTTCAGGGCCTTTCCAAGTGCAAGATTTAAATTATGTCCAAAGCAGCTGAGCCAGTTTGATGGGAGGAGGGATTTAAATGCAGACTTCATATTTGTGCCATTGTCAGTGGTTACACACACCACTGCTGACTGCTGAATTCCCCACTCTTGAATTAGGTTTTCGAAAGTCTCTTTAATGTTTACACTGTTGTGTTCATCAGGTAAAAATGCAGTCTCTAAACATGCAGCTTTCATTTCCCATGCTGGTGTGATAAAATGAACTGTTAAGCTCATATAGGGGTGTCCAGTATTACTGGTCCAGAGATCAGTTGTAAATGCAAATTGGTTTGCTTCAGCCAAAGAGTTGGCAATGTCATCTTTTAATTTTATGTACATGTTAGGGATTTCTTTTTCAGAAAAGTCTTGTCTTCTTGGGAGTTTGTATTTTGGAGCAACTGTTTTCATCAGAGCATTAAATCCTGGCCTCTCTACCATTCTAAAGGGCATCATGTCCTTTGCAATAAAGTAGGCTAGTGACTTAGTGATGGCCGTGTCTTTACATGCACTAGCTATGTCTGCGGTTTTTTTTTTTCAACAGACTCAAAAATCGTCAGCTGACCTGAAACTATGTCTGGCTTTCTGTGGCTTTTTTGGAGCTCCCTATGAAATAACAAGAGAGAAAAACTGTCAGGTTCAACAGTATGAAATAATATTAACATCAACACTGATATTTTAACCTGTTAACTTGCACAACGTTACCCATACTTTAAAATCTTTTATTAGATGGCTTGGTTGAATTGTAGAATGCGGTCTGTTATTTATTGATAACAGACCATTGCCATGAAAAACAGAGCGTTGCTATGGATTCTGTTCTGTTTAGCGAAAGCAATACAATAGTTTTTAAATCAATAAACTCCTTTTTAAATCAGTAATTTCTGTCAAAGTAATGATTTAATTGCTAGGTAGCCATGTAATAAGCGGGAAAATGTATAGCGTGGCGGTAACGTTAATTATAGTGAATACAACCCCTTCAGGCTCAAGATGCAGCCTGTCGGGGTTGTTTTCGCTATAACAACTGCCTCGCTATACATTATCCCTTACTTATGATACATACAAAAAATAATCACATGCAAATACAACACACACATACACACAAAAAAGACGAGTAAAGAAAACGAGGTAACATTACTTAATAATCGATGACCGTTAAATATGAACACAGAAATCCGCTGTTAACAGGTTAATGTCACATTTCTCATTCCATGACTAGTAAAATAATCACAACTTACTCTCTGTAAAATGGCGTAATCCGCAGGGTGATGGACACGGAGATGGGTAAAAAGGTTGGTGGTGTTGCCCCCCTTCGCACCGACCGTAGCCCGACAAATTCTGCAGATTGGGCTGTCTAAGATGCTGTTTTCATTAAAGCCAAAAAACTCCCATACTGGCGAGCTTACTTTCTTCGGTGTGGACAGATCGTTTCACTCTCTCGCGGCTCAGACGACATGCCGAGACCTCTCGCTTCTTCTCAGAATAACCACTCGGGACGGGCGCGTGTTGCGTCTTCTTCTTTTTTGATAGGTGTCAGTGGGTGCAATACTGCCACCAGAGAGGTTAACCAGGTACTGCGCTGGAGTATTTACACGTCATGTTATCATACGAGTCCTATTCATTTTAAACATGGTGGTTGTTTCCAATACCGGTATATTGTCACACTCTAAATTAACACGATGTCGATATTTCATGATTTAAATATCACGATTATCATCAATACCGGTATATTGTGACACCCCTAGTGCCAAGTAACTCAGATAGCCAGTGATGAGAGTGAAAGACAACATCGGTTGGGACAAGCTTCACGTCAAAGAGTGTCGAATGCCCTCAGCGCCCAGCGTGAGTCCAGCCAAGGTAGGAATGCAGATAGACAATAAACAAATTGACCAAACTGAGACGATTCGTCGTCTAAATGCACAAATTGAAGCTCTTACAAAGACTGTTGAATCACTTGCAAGGGCGAGAACAACAGAAGGTTCGTGCAAAGTCCCTGATTCCCAGATGCAGTGAAAGCATCGTAGACAGAGGTGTCCCAGATGTAGTAGCAAAGATGTTACCGCTTGCAATCATTGCTCTTCATGTGATGAGGAAGGACATCTTGCGGTGGGCCCAACAGACGACCAACAGTGACCGTGCATCCCCAGGCTAAGGAGAAAGAAGCTGGAATGGTTAGAACAGCTGATTCGTCAAACCAAGGAGAACATCCCCGTGATCGTGTAGCCCAGCTCATTGGGAAGAAAGCTATCCTCAAGTGCCACATTCATGGTTTTGCAGTAACCGCTCTACTGGACACAGGAGCACAAGTGAGTATAATCAATCACAACTGGAAGAGTAAATACTTACCAGAACAAACTCTGAGACCACTGTCAGAGATAGTCAATGGGAGCGACTTCAGTGTTTCAGCTGTTAATGGAGAACCATTGCCATTTGAGGGATGGGTAGAACTGACAGTGAACCTGTCTGAGAATGATGACCCAAGTTTGGTTATTAAAGTGCCTTTCCTTGTGGGGAAGATGCCATTAGAGTGGCCTTTGCTGGGGTTTAATGTCATTGAGGAACTAATAAGAGGAAAGGACGACACTGAGCGTGGTCTATGTGCACTTTCAGAACTACTAAAGATAGCCCTGGACATCAAAGGTGAACAAGTCGTGATAGTGAACCTCATTCAGGAACAACCCCATGTGAACCCTGAGGCTGTTGTCACAGTCGGCCCTAGAGATGTTGTCATACCACCAGGCCAAGTTACTCATGTAAAGTGTGAGGTACCGGTTGACTTGGAATTCTCGGAGTCAGTAGTGCTGTTCGAGTCCAGTGAGGAGAGTGCATCATAGACTCAGTTAGACATTGGAGAAGGTCTTATGGAATTAAAGGGGACAGATCGGCCATATGTTAGGATTCCCCTGTGCAACCCTAACACTTGTGAAGTCACTATAAGACGACGTACACCTCTAGGAAGTATAAAGCCCATAGCTAGTATTATCAAAATGGAGCAACAAGACCTGGGAAAAAATGGTGACCTACCAATGAGCCGGGGAGAAAAACCAGGTTCCCAAGTACAGGAGGACAACTGCAGGGCAGACAGTTTGTGGCATCCGCCGGTCGATTTAAGTCATCTGGAAGAAGAACAGCAGAAAATAGTCAAAGGCATGCTTTATGAAGAAGCCAGCGTCTTCTCCCATGGGGATGATAATATTGGGTGTATCCCAAGCTTACAGATGATAATTAACCTGAAGGATGACATCCCTGTTCAGCGAGCTTATGCCTCCATCCGAAAAAACCCTGTATAAGGAAGTGAAGGAATACATCCAGGACTTACTAGCTCGGGGTTGGGTGGTCAAGTCAAAGTCTCCGTATGCAGCCCCGGTGGTGTGTGTCCGGAAGAAAGATGGTACGCTGAGACTGTGTATAGACTACAGATTGTTGAATCAGAAGACAGTTCCAGACCGACATCCACTTCCCCGGATCCAGGACCTTATTGACACCCTTGGAGGCTACCGATGGTTTTCAGGGGAAGGCCTACCATCAGGGATTTATGGCGGAGGGATCTCGACACCTTACTGCATTCACGACCCCTTGGGGACTATATGAGTGGGTGCGCATACCTTTTGGATTGGCTAACGCACCAGCGGCATTCCAGAGGAGTATGGAGGGAATGGTGGACTCACTGAGAGATGAATTATGCATACCATATCTCGATGACATACTTTGCTTTGGCAAAACATTCAGTGATCATTACCAGGGGGTTAGGAGAGTTCTTAGAGTACTGAAGGATCATGGGGTAAAGTTGAGGCCAGCAAAGTGCGAGCTCTTTAAGAGGGAGGTCAGATACGTGGGAAGACTAGTTTCAGAGGATGGTGTTCGCATCGACCCAAAAGACCTAGAAGCGGTCCTCTCCCTAAAAGAGCAAAAGCCTACCACCGTTGGGGAGTTGCGGCGATTGTTGGGGCTCCTCAGTTATTACCGCACCTTCATCTAGGATTTTTCACGAATCACTAAGCCACTGTACGAGCTCCTCCAGTCTCGGTGAACAATAGCAGCTGAGGAGCAGAATAATCTGGTAAAGCTGGGAAAAGAGGAAACCAGTTACCATCCCGTGCAAAAGTAGAGTGGATGAGTGTGCACCAAGGTGTGTTGGAGAGACTCATTGAGGCTCTAACCACTCCCCCAGTACTAGCTTACCCGAACTTTGAACTTCCATTTGTGCTCCATACAGATGCGTCCGAACAGGGGCTTGGGGCTGTGCTCTATCAACAGCAAGAGGGCCGGCTCAGAGTCATTGGCTATGGTTCCAGGAAGTTGACTCCTGCTGAGAGAAGTTATAGGCTCCACTCCGGCAAGCTTGAGTTCTTGGCACTTAAATGGGCGGTCTGTGAGAAGTTCCGCGATTACTTGTTCTATGCACCACACTTTACAGTCTTCACAGACAACAACCCAATGACGTATGTCCTCAGGACGGCCAAACTCAATGCTGTTGGACATAGATGGGTTGGAGAATTGGCGGACTTCAGATTTGACATTTGCTACAGACCAGGCAAAGTGAACATGGATGCAGACATGCTCTCTCGATGT
The DNA here is from genome assembly GCF_963082965.1 of Carassius carassius. Classification (NCBI taxonomy): domain Eukaryota; kingdom Metazoa; phylum Chordata; class Actinopteri; order Cypriniformes; family Cyprinidae; genus Carassius; species Carassius carassius. Next base: position 21,199,803 of record NC_081766.1, on the reverse strand, counting down.
CCCCTCGATATCGATAAGTTTATAACTGCATGCACTGAAGTTCTCACAGAGGAGGTGGTCCGGGCCACATGGGAAGGACTTCAGGCTGACCAAGAGAAAGATGTTGCCTGGGTTGCAGCTCTTAATGCACGTCAAGAGGATGTAGAATGCCTATTTGGAAAGAGGTTCATGACGCTTGACTACTCTGAGGTGAGAGCAGCTCAGAGGGAAGATCCTGTTGTTGGTAAGGTGATCAAATTAAAAGAGAGTGGTGGGGAGATTACACCTGACATGATGAAAACTGCGAAAAAGGAGGCCTCGAGACCATTGTATGAGTGGAGAAAATTGGATCTCCAAAATGGACAGCTCTTTTGTAAGACCAATCACAGATCTCAACTTGTTCTTCCAGCTAAGTTTAAACAGGTGGCCTTGAAACAGCTACACAATGACATGGGTCATGTGGGGACGGAACGTGTTCTGGACTTAGCAAGGAACAGATTCTACTGGCCTTTATGAAGAAGGAGATCGAGCACTATGTCACCCAGCAGTGCTGATGTGTGAAGCAAAAGAAACCAGTGGTGAAGATCAGAGCCCCTGATGGGAAGTCTTACCTCAAGTTGCCCACTGGACCTGGTGTCCATCGACTACCTCCACCTGGAGCGGAGTCGTGGTGGATACGAATATATCCTGGTCCTGGTGGACCATTTTACCAGATTAGCCCAGGCGTATCCGACAAGAGACAAGTCTGGAAGGATGGCAGCTGAGAGGATATTTAATGACAATATCCCAAGATTTGGTTACCCTTGGCAGCGGTTGACAGGTGTCAGCAATTCAAGAACAACACCTTATCGCCCCCAAGCAAATCCAGCAGAATGCTTCAATCGCACCTTGCTACAAATGTTGAGAATGCTGGAGGAGAAAGAAAAGGACAGGTGGAAAGATCACCTCCCAAAGGTAGTGCATGCTTACAATTGCACTAAGCATGAGGCGACAGGGTTCTCTCCATTCTTCCTCCTGTATGGACGTCACCCTCGCTTGCCCATAGACTTGTTGTTTGGTCTAAGATCAGAGGATGACCAATACTCACCTCAAGAGTATGCAGAGAAGTGGGCCCAATGGATGGCTGATGCTTATAAACTAGCTTCGGACAACAGTAAACAAGCGAGTGCACAGAACAAGAAATACTATGACCAGCACCTTCGTGGTGTTGTGCTGCAACCCGGAGATCGAGTTCTGGTTCGGAACCTGAGTGAACAAGTTAAGGTCATATTGGGAGTGAACAGCGCATGTAGTCAAAGAAAGAGTAGGAGATGGGCCAGTCTATCATGTGTACCCCGAGTCCAGTGGAGGTCAAAATCTGGCGACGATACGTACCTTGCATCGGAACCTGCTTCACCTGGTTAACGACCTACCTGTAGATCCGCCACCTCCGGGAGCTAACAACCTATGTAGACCTAAGGGAAGGAAACAAAGATTGTTAAAATCAGCAAGACAGCCTGAAGAAGCAAATTCAAGTGATTCATTTTCAGATGACAGTGATTCTCCGAGAGCGTACTACTGGTTGCGATCCTCAGAAAAGCCGAGAGCTGAGCAGAGAAGGATTATTTCTGACCCTACGAAAGAGAGGATCTGAGATGGAGAAAGGGTGAGGATAGACCTGCAAGGAATGAAGGGATTGCTGTAGGAGTAGAGGAAGAATACTTACCTGAGCCGGAGGCAACTCACCCATCAACTGACTTATCTGCGGCCCTGGAACCTGAGGTGATGGAGGATGAGCAGAGAGAGATGGTATCTGTGGAGGGAGAAAGACAAATGGGTTGTTCAATAGGAAAAGCTGAAGATGGATATGTGAGAAAATCAAGCAGAGAAAGGAAACCCACACGGGTCTTTACTTACCCCTCATTGGGTCAGATGACCGATGAACTCACCACTGAGATAGGGGCTGCTCAATTTATGCCGACACAGCAGTTACCATTCTACTCAAATGGGGTACAGGGACCAGTATATGTGACTTGTGCTTATGTTCCTCCTACATTTCCTTATCAGATAGGTTCCCATTCTCCTTTATCATATTATGGAATTGATGTTGATAGTGTTGAAATTATGCAGCCAAGTGATGATATCTCAGATCATTATTTAGTTTTGTGCAAACTTCATATAGCCAAAATTGTAAATTCTACTTCTTGTTACAAGTATGGAAGAACCATCACTTTTACCACAAAAGACTGCTTTTTAAGTTATCTTCCTGATGTATCCAAATTCCTTAGCATATCCAAAACCTCAGAACAACTTGATGATGTAACAGAAACTATGGACTCTCTCTTTTCTAGCACTTTAAATACAGTTGCTCCTCTACGCTTAATGAGCATACTCGCAACCTAAAGAGAGCAGCCCAAAAAAATGGAGCGCAGCTGGAGGAAAACAAAACTAGAGGTATTTCGTATTGCTTGGCGGGAAAGTAACCTATCCTACAGAAAAGCATTAAAAACGGCTAGATCCGATTACTTTTCTTCTCTTTTAGAAGAAAACAAACATAACCCCAGGTATTTATTCAATACAGTGGCTAAATTAACGAAAAATAAAGCCTCAACAAGTGTTGACATTTCCCAACACCACAGCAGTAATGACTTTATGAACCATTTTTACTTCTAAAATAGATACTATTAGAGATAAAATTGCAACCATTCAGCCGTCAGCTACAGTATCGCATCAGACAGTGCACTATAGACCCCCTGAGGAACAGTTCCACTCATTCTCTACTATAGGAGAGGAAGAATTGTAGAAACTTGTTAAATCATCTAAACCAGGGATCAGCAACCTTTTCGGCATGACGTGCCATTTTTTATTTTTATGGTTAACCACTGTGCCAAGTGTGCACAGCCCCCCCCCCCCCCCCCACACCCTGATGTAATTCTGTATTTAAACGGTACATACACAATTTTTTATTATACGATAAAAAAAGTTTTTTTAACGTTTAATCAACGTTAATGCACTGCTTTAATTGATGAACGTGCACACACAGACACACACACAACACACACCACTCGCACACAGAGATCTGAGATCGTGCTGTGCAAAAAGTAGCATTCAGAAGCTCATAAACCTATGAGTGTTGTCACGCTACTTTTATTAATCGATACTGAATCGCTACATTATATTTCTCAACAACAAAGGGGCAAAATCGCTTCATTGTCTGCAGAGAGAGACAATTTACCCCCCCCCCCCCCACTTTCTTTCTCTCAAAATGGCCATATTTCAGAAAATTTTTCATCACTGGATATAGCTTTAGGTCATTTAACATTTCTATGGTAAAACGTATTATTAAAAGTTGACTAATGTTAATTGATTTGCAGCTTCATCTTACCCAGGCCCGGTTCTACGGGGGTGCTTGAGGGTGTGAAAGCACCCTCAGATGAAAAATTATTAATAGCACACATACACGAGATTTTGCCGAAAATAAAACACAGACGGATTTCACACCTCTTGCCTATAATAGGATAGCCTACACTAAATAAATAAATTAATAAAATTAAACAAATATATATATATATATTAAATAAATTATTTTGTTATGCTTTCATGTTTAATGCATTGTAGTTGTCCTTTCGTGATCGCGATACGCAAAAGGTGAAGCTGTCTCTTTAATTGCCCACTTTGCTTGCGTGCGTGCTTCCCGCTCAGAAAACGTAAAAACATTCAAAATACCTCAGCTGATAAACATCATGTCGACAAGACGCGCTGTGTTCTGTGACCTTTTTTTCCACTGCCCAGGGACAAGCATGTGAAGAGTCAGTGGCTACAGTTCATATTTAGTAACACAGAAGTTTAGCCCGAACCTCGAGTCATTTTAATGACGTTTCTCCAACATAATGTTCTCCAACATAAATGCTTTCAAGTCTGGATTCGCAAGCCGTTTGAAGGAAGGTTACAGTACTGAATATATTTGGATTAGCTTCTTCCTCCTCCTACGAATCACAACCTGTAAGTATTATTATTAATAATTGTAGCATGCTCAATAAGTATTTTGTGTAACGTTATGTGTGTTGTGTAACGTTAAGCTAGCGCAGCTTCTTGGTCTTTTGCTGTCAATTGTTTTGAACTGCTTGTCGTTGTTATTGGAGTTGTCATAAAGAATATAGCAGCAATACCTTGGTGTAATAACGTTACTGCAGCAGTGCTTTATCAATATGTTTATGCATAATGCTAACAATGAATGACTGATTGGGTGTTGATGTGTTGTCATGGTTGTCATATTGTACAGACCCGGCAGTCAGCGCTAGTGCATTATGGGTAATTGTTTGTTGGGAGTTGATTTATGCGTTATTACAGCAATATGGTTGGGGTTTGTGTTAGTAAAGTTAGGTGTGTTTATGTTCAAGTTAGGTTGGATGTTCTTGGTACATTTTCTGCCTTGTTATGTAAAACCGTGTCTCTCACCGTCATGGAGAGAGACGTGTGTAAGGCAGTGACTTTTGGCCATTCTAGGAGTGTTCAATTGAAGTTGAAGCCGGTTACAACAAGGGTATCACCACAGTAGGTAGGCTATATGTGGCATGTTTTAATGTTTTGCAAAGTGAAGATCGTTGCTTGTTTACATGCTATTCTATAATTTACTGCCAGATCGTATATTGTTTAACATAACAGCAATTAGTAGTATTGTTGTATACAACATCCCCAATTTTGAGATACTATGTTTCAGACTGATGACTGAACTATCTCCTACGATTATGTAAGCAGCACCCTCACTAAATTCAGAAGCACCCTCAGTGATTTTGTTCTAGAACCGGGCCTGATCTTACCTCACTCTCTTTAACGTTAAACTGACGCTTCGCGCTCTGCTTCTGTGAACAGTAAACCCTGCCTACTTTGATCTGATTGGCCATCTCAGTGATTTTGACATTGACGAGTGCTGTTAGACCGAGGCTTTGATCTGAAGCACCTAGTATGTGCAGTGTTTGCACGTGCATCCATGCAAGTTAATTCTCACACTTTAATAGTATTTGTAGCTCCTAACAGGCTGTGTGACTATGAGAAGTTATTACATCAAACTGTACGTCATTATACAGTTTTCCTTATTGCTTGCGTGCCAGCGATTATCCCTCTGCGTGCCACTGTTGGCACGCGTGCCGTAGGTTGCCAACCCCTGATCTAAACCAACAACATGTATGTTAGACCCTATACCATCTAAGCTCCTAAAAGAGGTGCTTCCTGAAGTCATAGATCCTCTTCTGACTATTATTAATTCCTCATTGTCATTAGGATATGTCCCCAAAACCTTCAAACTGGCTGTTATTAAACCTCTCATCAAAAAACAACAACTTGACCTCAAAGACCTAGTTAATTATAGACCAATCTCGAATCTCCCTTTTCTGTCCAAGATACTAGAAAAGGTGGTATCCTCACAATTATATTCCTTCTTAGAGAAAAATGGTATATGTGAGGATTTCCAGTCAGGATTTAGACCGTATCATAGTACTGAGACTGCTCTCCTTAGAGTTACAAATGATCTACTCGTATCATCTGCTCGTGGGTGTATTTCTCTATTAGTTTCATTGGATCTTAGTGCTGCGTTTGACACAATTGACCACAACATTCTTTTGCATAGACTTGAACACTTTGTTGGCATTAATGGACGTGTATTAGCATGGTTTAAATCGTACTTATATGACCGCCATCAGTTCGTAGCAGTGAATGAAGATGTACAGTATCATATCGATCACAAGTGCAGTATGGAGTACCTCAAGGCTCAGTACTAGGTCCGCTACTCTTCACACTTTATATGTTACCCTTGAGAGATATCATCAGGAAACATGGTGTTAGCTTTCACTGTTATGCTGATGATACTCAGCTCTACATTTCTTCACGGCCCGGTGAAACACACCAATTTGAAAAACTAATGGAATGCATAGTTGATATAAAAAACTAGATGACGTGTAATTTCTTACTGCTAAATTCTGAAAAAACAGAGGTGTTAATTATAGGACCTAAAACCTCGCTTGTAATAACCTAGAACACTGTCTAAGACTTGATGGTTGCTCTGTCAATTCTTCGTCATCAGTTAGGAACTTAGGTGTGCTATTTGATCGCAATCTTTCCTTAGAAAGCCACGTTTCTAGCATTTGTAAAACTGCATTTTTCCATCTCAAAAATATATCTAAATTACGGCCTATGCTCTCATTGTCAAATGCAGAAATGTTAATCCATACATTTATGACCTCAAGGTTAGATTATTGTAATGCTTTATTGGGTGGTTGTTCTGCACGCTTAGTAAACAAACTAAAGCTAGTCCAAAATTCAGCAGCAAGAGTTCTTACTAGAACCAGGAAGTATGACCATATTAGCCCGGTCCTGTCAACACTCTACTGGCTCCCTATCAAACATCGTATAGATTTTAAAATATTGCTTATTACTTATAAAGCCCTGAATGGTTTAGCACCTCAGTATTTGAATGAGCTCCTTTTACATTATAATCCTCTACGTCCGCTACGTTCTCAAAACTCAGGCAATTTGATAATACCTAGAATATCAAAATCAACTGCGGGCGGCAGATCCTTTTCCTATTTGGCGCCTAAACTCTGGAATAACCTACCTAACATTGTTCGGGAGGCAGACACACTCTTGCAGTTTAAATCTAGATTAAAGACCCATCTCTTTAACCTGGCTTACACATAACATACTAATATGCTTTTAATATCCAAATCCGTTTTTAGGATTTTTAGGCTGCATTAATTAGGTAAACTGGAACCGGGAACACTTGCTATATCATTAGAAGAATGGCATCTACGCTAATATTTGTCTGTTTCTCTCTTATTTTGAGGTCACCGTAGCCACCAGATCCAGTCTGTATCCAGATCAGAGGGTCACTGCAGTCACCCAGATCCAGTACGTATCCAGACCAGATGGTGGATCAGCACCTAGAAAGGACCTCTACTGCCCTGAAAGACAGCGGAGACCAGGACAACTAGAGCCCCAGATACAGATCCCCTGTAAAGACCTTGTCTCAGAGGACCACCAGGACAAGACCACAGGAAACAGATGATTCTTCTGCACAATCTGACTTTGCTGCAGCCTGGAATTGAACTACTGGTTTCGTCTGGTCAGAGGAGAACTGACCCCCCCAACTGAGCCTGGTTTCTCCCAAGGTTTTTTTCTCCATTCTGTCACCGATGGAGTTTCGGTTCCTTGCTGCTGTCGCCTTTGGCTTGCTTAGTTGGGGTCACTTCATCTACAGCGATATCGTTGACTTGATTGCAAATAAATGCACAGACACTATTTAACTGAACAGAGATGACATCACTGAATTCAATTATGAACTGCCTTTAACTATCATTTTGCATTATTGACACACTGTTTTCCTAATGAATGTTGTTCAGTTGCTTTGACGCAATGTATTTTGTTTAAAGCGCTATATAAATAAAGGTGACTTGACTTGACTTGACTATACTAACTTTTGTGGACACTAGAAAATTAGTACTCACAAGAAAATGGACCTAAGACACATACACTTACATGACCATGAGCAATTAACACACAGATTACACTTAGACACAGGAATCTTGAAATTGGTTGCATTTGAGTAGATTATTTGTGTTATTGGGAAAAATGTTTATAAGGGTTCAGGGGTCAGTGTTGTGTGGAGCCATTTCTTTTGTCGAGAAGAGTGTGACACCCTGTACGTGTAGTCACAGGAATAATTTGTTTTATTTTCCCATGTGTTTGATTATTTAATTTCTGTTTATAACATTGTTTGCTGTTATTAGGGTTAATGGTGATGCGTAGTAATCTTAGTGGACAGTAGGGGGAGACGCCGTGCTGATTAGGTACTGTGTGATTAAAGGTGAGTCGCAGAGAAGAGGCCATTACAAGAGCGACTCCATGACTAAAAGCAGCAAAACTGTGTCTCTCCTTGTTTATTTAAACCAAGCTGCTGCACAAGCCCTGAAAAGTGAAGCCAAAACGTCTCGATCACCCCCTGGTGAGTGGTCCTAGTATAGGTCATAAACCCCGCCTCCCCATGTTATTCAATGGGACGTGAGACCAACTAAACAATTAAATTACCCTTCAAATATCTTTTTTCCGAAGCTGTTTTTTGTCATGTACTGTAGTTTGTATCACGCTAATGTAAATTCAAGTGTTCGTTTTTAAAATAAGTTGTTTTTTAGATAGTTATTTAATGCTCTAAAAACGGTGATGTGACGTCGTGATTGACAGCTGTGATTGACAACTCTCTGAGCCAAGGAGGCACTGAAGCGTCAACAGGCTTTTTTCATGATCTTCGGAGGACTGAGGAGATTGGAGCTTTAAATTTAATCTCTAAATTTCTATAATTTCTATAATTTCATGTATGAAAAAGCAGAAGTGAGTTGCATTAATAAACTAGTTGCTAACATATTGCATGCATGTTAACAATAAATTATAGGATGCTAACCTGGCTAAAACAGACTTCATGAGATAATATGAAGTTGATTTAGCTGTCCGCTAGATTGAGATTAATTGTTTATAATAGTTTAATTGTAGTAATACGAGTACTCGTGTTTTTACAGTTTATTCATGTTTTACTTTTTTTAAATATGACCTATTTAAATGTCTGGTTAGTAGGGTACTTGTATTTACCTTATTTTAATGAGATTGGAGTGGAACGGAGCAGACAGAGTTCACAGGAGCAGGACTCCACTTCCAAAACAATGCAGATCACGTTATGTGCATTCTGCGAGGGAGAGTGAGGGCGGGGCACAGGGGCGGGGCCGTTGATTTCGCGGCATTAAGGCTTTACTTCCTGCTTGCTACTGCGCATAGCTACTGCGCAGAACTGGTCCCTAGATCGCTATCTGCGCAGGCGCAAGTCCAAGATGTCAGCGCCATATCGGGACACTGGCGGCTTCAGTTTTGACCAATGGAAGAGAGCGAAGGCGAGTCGTCCATCTTTTTTTACAGTCTATGATTTAAACAGGTGTGTGAAATCGATCACCAAGGATATAAAACATTAAAGAAAATGTCGATTTCATGTGTATGTGGTTGCAGGAGGGTAATATACATTTCCTGGGTCAAGTTAAGATGTTTAAAAGAGACATTGTTTGTGTTTATTAAAAAGCTGATTCGTTCTCGGGTGTTTTGCGTTAGGACTTGTATTAATATAATACCATCCAAATTGTTAGAGGCTCCAACACACTGAATACCCAAAGTAATGTAATGTTTATTGTGTTTACAGCCTTATAATTGTGTTTGTAGCATGTAAAGTGATGTATTGAGCAATTGCCATACATGTTAAAAATATCTATATATAATTTTTGAATATTATATACTGTTAATGTTTTGATATGATGTTTTAATGATCTTCCTTCTGTTTAAGTATATTTGCTCTATATAGTAATTCAGTTTCAATGTTTATATCGTGTAATCAATGGTTCGCTCAACTTTTTAGTTATACAGTGGCTTATAACATTTTTGCACATACAAGGGAGACTGCAATGTATAGTGATGTAAAGGAAGAAGATATATGACAGAAATACAGATTGAGTGTAAGAAAACTTGTACAAGCCTTATGCAACACGTTTATTAGTGTTTGGGTTGAGTCACATGTAAGATGACATAAGACATTGTGATTAAATTATACAACAAATATATGTAAAATGATACAATCTTTGTGAATTGTTATTATAAATCATTACAAGAGCGACTCCATGACTAAAAGCAGCAAAACTGTGTCTCTCCTTGTTTATTTAAACAGAAAACTTACTGCAGCACCTCCAGTCAGATGGTGGGTGTGCTACACATCCAGTATGCAGCAGTCCTGTGGGCGAAAATGCCTTGTTGATGCTAGAGGTCAGAGGAGAATGGGCAAAGAATGCAGCAAAGCATTTGTGAAGCCACAACTCGCACAACCTTGAGGCGGATGGGCTACAACAGCAGAAGACCCCACCGGGTTCCACTCATCTCCACTACAAATAGGAAAAAGAGGCTACAATTTGCACGAGCTCACCAAAATTGGACAGTTGAAGACTGGAAAGATGTTGCCTGTTCTGATGAGTCTCGATTTCTGTTGAGACATTCAGATGGTAGAGTCAGAATTTGGCGTAAACAGAATGAGAACATGGATCCATCATGCCTTGTTACCACTGTGTGGGATGTTTTCTTGGCACACTTTAGGCCCCTTAGTGCCAATTGGGCATCGTTTAAATGCCACTGCCTACCTGAGCATTGTTTCTGACCATGTCCATCCCTTTATGAGCACCATGTACCCATCCTCTGATGGCTACTTCCAGCAGGATAATGCACAATGTCACAAAGCTCGAATCATTTAAAACTGGTTTCTTGAACATGACAATGAGTTCACTGTACTAAAATGGCCCCCACAGTTCACAGATCTCAACCCAATAGAGCATCTTTGGGATGTGGTGGAACGGGAGCTTCGTGCCCTGGATGTGCATCCCACAAATGTCCATCAACTGAAAGATGCTATCCTATCAATATGGGCCAAAATTTCTAAAGAATGCTTTCAGCACCTTGTTGAATCAATGTCACGTAGAATTAAGGCAGTTCTGAAGGCGAAAGAGGGGTCAAACACAGTATTAGTATGGTGTTCCTAATAATCCTTTAGGTGAGTGTACACACACCTAAAACTGATTCTTTGGTAAAAAAAAAAACTTTTAGATTTGAGCGAATGTAATAGTCTGCCAGATGTACAACAAAGTCACTGTGCACACTATTTGCAAGAGTGAATCTTACGAATCAATGCAAGCAAAAATTGTGTCTTAACAAGTCTTAAAAAAGGCTTAGTAAACAGTCTTCAATCATTTATTCCAAAGGTACTGAAGAGGAACTTGGCTCGTTTTTATCCTCACAGGGCTGATTCTCCTTCTGCTTCCGGCGACTAATCAGCATCTGCAGCTGCAGCTTGTTGGTGTAGAAAACTGTCCTCCAGCCAACCTCCTCAGCTAAAGCCTCCACTGTTGGTGTCACAGAGTCACAGTGCCTCCTCACTGTCTGCTCCCAGAACTCCTCTGAGTTACAAAGCTGCAGAGAACACCCCCCACAACTGAGTTAACACACAACACAGACACTTCACATGTAACCATTCAAAACACAGAAGCTTCAAAAAGTGATAAGGGTAACACTTTAGAATAATGGTCCATTAGTTAATGTTAGTTAACTACTTTAGTTAACATGACCTAAGCCAGAACAATTCTTCTAATGCATTTATTAATCTTAGCTGATGTTAATTTCAACATTAACTAATGCATTATTCAAATCAAAAGTTGTGCTTGATAATATTAGTTAATGCGCTGTGAATGAGCATAAACTAACAATAAATAACTGTATTTTCATTGACTAACATTAACAAAGATGAATAAATACAGTGATAAATGTATTGTTCAATGTTTGTTCATGTTAATTAATGAATTAACTAACATTAACTAATGGACAATTATTCTAAAGTGTTAACATGATAAGAATTTTTTTGGAATAATATTTTAATAATATAATAATATTTTAAATGTTTTGCTTGAAATGTGTGCTCGAGCTATTTTATTTCAAATAAAAGCCTTTGGTTTTGAAAAAATGATACTTGGCATGACAGTAAGCCTTACCTCTCTAAACCTACGGCAGGTGCGTGAAACGACTGAAATGTCTTCAAGGTCCAGATGTGACATGATGTTGAAAAGTAAAGCATTGGGGAGACGGACAATGTAATCATAAAGGCCCTGGCATAATTTTTTGGAGTACTGCAAGATGTGAGGACCAAATACCACAGCCACTTGATCTGGACAAGACAGATCAGTTTGTTCATTGAATAAGCAAAAGTCTACATTAGAAGACGTATCCTAAAAATATGAAGTCTGGTAAAGAAGCACAATTATTTATACTAATAGTGACTGAATAACTCGCTTTGCAGACGACTGTCTTCTAAAAAGTCTTGATGTGATTGGCTCAGTTGTCCTGGTGGTGTGTTCTTGCAGTCTGATCTCAAAGATATCTTCCACCAGCTCCAAATGACCTGCAGTGAAGGATGCTTATAATGAAGCCAACAATAAAGATCTGAAAGTTCTTCTCCAGATCATATCTTTTAGGTTCTTCAATAGAGATCAACAGTGTCCTTATGTAAAATATCTTTATTATATTTCAACATTTACATTTTAGTGTGATCATTAAAGCTACACTGTAAAAAATAATATGTTAAATATATGATGAAAAAAATGGCAGCTGTGGTTGCCAGAATTATACCGTAAAAAGGTATTTGGTTTAACGGTTTACCTTTAATTTAAAGTTTAATACTGTGGTTTCACTGACATAATATTAACATACCAATACACTGTAATACACACTGGTAATACACTGGTAACCACCAAAGGCAGGTGGTGATGAGAAAGTGATGAATTAAAGGAGGGTGCACAGTGTCATTCACAAGCACTTTAAACACCATCATGGTGAGACTCATTAAACTGAAATATGCAATAAACATTAATTGAATAACATTATATGTAACATACAACCCTAATAAACATAACAGATACGAAAAAAAGAAGAAACAGTTATTTTAAAGAAAAAATATCAAATTCAAACGAAATTTGAACGCAGATAATTTAACAGGTTTGTACGGTAACGTTAGCATTTTCAGAGTTTTGTACCGTTAAAATCAGTCATTTTTTAAAGTGTAACGTTAGTTTCATTAAAGTCTCTGAAGAAGACACACGTGTTCATTTCATACTCTTTAATTTAATTCTCTACCAACCAATTTGGTAACACCCGTGACTTCAGTTTAGCGTTGCGTTTGGAAGGTCTAGAAGAAGTTCATGTAGTAATAATAATAATTTAAAAAAACTCGACTTGACAAACCTGAGATTTTGTTATTGCAAAGTGGAAATAGTCCTTCGTAGGTGCAGGACCTTGTCCGCTGATCTCAAACAGTTTCTCCCAGTAAACTCGCCATCAAGGATACCGTTACCGCTGACGCGTTACCAGGACAACAGACTCCACACCTACAGCGTGCGTCATCTCGAGAGGGAACGATCAGTGTGATGTCATACTCATCCTCTAGATATCACATTCAGTCAATAACTGGATGGTGTTCCTATTTATTAGATGAACGGCACGTTTTTCTTTGAATTAGATTAATAGAAGTGTCTTCACAAATGTGCTAAAGGGTCGCTCGCCTTCGGAAGCACGGTTTTTAGCGTCACTTATTTAAGTCAATCGTTATCTGGCAATCTGAAAAATTATGTTGTTTGTTAATAGCAGCTAATGGGTTCTGCTTATGGGTCAAAGCATAGACTGTATAAAAACGGTCAAAGTCATACCACTTAGTCTTATCATAGTAAAGTATCTGAATAATTGGGCAATGCAACATTTTTTATTTTATTTTTTATAATTGCAAAGTTATGTTTTTTTTTTATAGTTTTGTCATGGAGCATTTGCATAGACAGTAAAGAAGGTTATTTGTATATCCGAACAAATAAAATATGAAAAAAATTAAAGGGTTCGAATAATGTGATTCTGCCGTTTAGACCAATAAACGTAATTAGTTCGTAATCACATATCTTTGTTGACAAAAAATAAAATGGATGATTTCATCTGAATTAAATTTATAAATTATGAAGCTTTGATCATACATGTTCAAAGTATAAACTAGGTAAATGCGTTAATTAAAATGTTTTAAATTAAAATGACTTTTCAGCATTGTTTTTTTTCTTCTCTTTTCCATTATTTATGCTACATGATCCTACTTGAGATTACACTGCCAGATAAAAGTTTCGAACAATTCACATTTTTTAATATTTTAATGACTCTTATGCTCACCTCAACTGCATTTACTTAATAAAAATAATAACAGTAATATTATGAAATATCATTACAATTGAACATTTTCATTTAAAATGTTTATATATTTGAAAACGTAATTTATTCCTGATGGGAAAAGCTGAATTTTTAGCAGCCATCACTTCACACTCCACAGTCTTCAATTAAGTAAAAGACAAAAAACAAACACAGACGCATGTACTCAGTAGTTAAAAATCATTTGATATTTTATACATATATTTATATATGTACACATTAACTGTATACCTGTAAAGGTAACTTTTGATGTGGTCAAAAATCCATTGACGGAGAACACCGCAGGTCACACCTGCCAGTTTCCCAAGGTGCAGCTATAGAGAACCCGAGGGGAAATCATAGTGTAGTGAACTCTTCCACTTACATCTACTCAGTCCTTTTGTGCTGTAGACACCTGCTTCATCTACACAGCCACTTGTGCGGAACTCCTCTGCCCTCACAATATGCGTCAGGTTTCAATCCAAACCATGTTTTCTTACCTTCGTGAGGTGATTAGTGGCATCTATTCCTCACAACGTGTTTTCGCCTAAACAGAATGAAACGTTTCTGCTAGAGCAGGTGCTAAGGACAAACTGAAGTTGTTTGTACAGCTAATCGCAGCATCCCTAGACACAACTGTGTTCTGCTGTTCTCGGTTTGTGAATAGCAAGTTTTTAAAAGGATTACAAATGCTGATATGCACAAGGAGCTTACTTTCTAGGCATAAAACATTGCCTATTGCGTTGAAGGCATAAATGACGAGGGACAATTGTGGCGTTTTGTCCAGTATACACGGATGGGTAGGGAGGACCGTCACCTGCTTATCCACAGCTCTTTCTCTAGAAATGTCGAAGACTCAGTGCAGTAAATACAGAATCAGAATACTTTCAGACTCTTGAAGACAACTGTTTAGAGCATTGGTGATGCGGAATGTGTGCATGATGCTGCTGAGATAAAAAGCGCTTTAAAGAAAGGGGTTTGTGGAGGAACCTCCTGTGGGGTACTGTCCCGCTGGGCCTCCACCCTGAAGAGAAGACAAGACAATATAATGTATCCATCAGAAGTGATAAAGAAACATTACTCTGAAGGTGTGTTGGTAATTTATGAGCACATTAGAAGTACCATTACTTTTCCAAGGTAATATTCAATTATATTAAGACAATTCTACTTGGCTAGGATCGTAATTCTAAGATTCTTTAAAGCAGCCTTATATCAGGAAATAGTCGGACTGCCATTAACACATTAAAGGTGCATTCAACAGTTTAGTGCCAATTTAAAATGTTTCAAATATATATATATATATATATATGGACTGGTGCGACTTATACTTAGGTGCGACTTATAGTCCGAAAAATACGGTGTGTGTGTGTGTGTGTGTGTGTGTGTATATATATATATATATATATATATATATATATTGTATTCACCAAACAATTCAAATCACACTTCACAAAAACACAATTGATTTCTGAATGTGAAAAACTTTTTGTTGTACTCATGATGGTTTTCTAGAATTATTTTAATTGTTATTGGGCTGCCACTAATTATTTGAATCTGTTTATTATGTTATCAGTTTTATGTCGGATTAATCAAATAAAAAAAGCTATTTCATTTTCTTTATTTTAGCAATACCAAATGTTGTCCCTCAAACAATGTGCAAATTGCAGGACAAGTTAAAAAACAAATATGGTAAACATTGTACAATACATTGTGTAAGAAGTGTTAAGATACATACCACAGTTGCTTCTCTTTTGCTCGTCAAGTGAGAGTATTAATTATTGTGTAGACTGCATTCTAAAGCTCACTAGTATCAGTGTCATTTACATAAATCTCAGAGATGATCAAGAGATGGCACGATTCGATATCTGTACTTAAAATACAAAAAAAAAAAACAATAAAAAAAAAACAAAGATTATGATGCTAGCAAGAATCACTGCTACTACTGAATGCACCTTTAATTATTGTGGAATGTGGGACTCAAGAGTTTGACTAAGGCTGATGATACCCGGTAACATTGCTCAAAAGTTGCCCCATGTATCATCAGCATAATTTTTTCAGCAACACAAATGGTAATTCACTTAAAACTTACTTTGGAGTTACTTTTTTAGACAACTGTTACAATGTTGCACAATTTCTTATTAATAGGTTAGTAGAATGTAGACAGCAAAGTAGGGCTGGGCGATAAATCGATTTTATCGATTAACTCGAATTTGACATTAAGGGCGATTTGTTTTTAATGAAAATCGGTTTTCTCTTTAACTTCCACCACCGGCTCTCCCCTTAGGTTTCTGTAGTTCAGAGTGGGCTCGCCCTCCCCCCACACACAGACAACATGACAGTTAACAGCGCAGAGCTCGTTCCAAAGAAAGGCACCGTTTCATCCGTTGTTTGGAATTGGTTTGCTTTTTAAGTGTCAGACACAGAACAAATAAAGCCACATTGCAAAGTGTGTTTAAAAGCGTTGCTATAAAAGGTAGCAGCACAACAAATTTATTCCAGCATCTTAAACAGTAGGGATGGGTACCGAAACCTGGTATTAAACTGGCCCCGGGGCTAAATTATGAAAGACCGTAGTATCAGTAAAATCTGACGCTATAGGTTCTGCTTTCGGTACTGGAGGGAAAAAATGTATGTACTATGTATTTTTCCTTAATAATGTTATCGTGAACATTTTATCTCGCCAAACATTTCTAATGTGCGATCATATTAAGTCGTTTGTCTGTGAGATCTGCGAAATCTGTCATGCGCGCTGCGGAGGCTGTCTGTCAGTCACACACACACACACACACACACACACACACACACACACACACACACACACACACACAACAAGAACGAGCGCGGCGCACACACACGAATAACAGAACGAAAACTCCCGCTAAATGGGCTAGTTGCATATCTCCGCCATCTTGGATTTCCGGTCTTGCGAGTGTGTGAGTAGATATTTCCGGTTGTGCTAAATGTCAGTGCAGAGAACCGGAGAAGTCAAAATATTACCTTCTATATGTTTACAAGATTTATAATATCACTTCAAATGCAAATAAGATATACACTGCTATTATTACTATAATATAAATGTTACCTGAGCCAGTGGATTTGAAACTTGTGTATGTTTGGGTCTGGTGAATGAATTAAATACACTATGTTCCCTACTGTTCACGAGATGAAAGTTGAACTCATGGTTTGTATACAAAGCTACATAATGTATTTTTATCTTACCAAATATGTGAATGTACAAATTACTTATTTCTCGAAAATGTTTGCATTATTATTTTTTTTTTAATGAAATATTTACCTTGTGATACGTGGGCTGCGATTTATCTTCAGAAGTATCCATTTCTCAATTGTACACATACATCAGTCTGTTTCATCGTTATTTTCACAACATATTTTATTATTTTACGCAGTAAAAAATACGTGACTAATTTTAATATCCGTTTAATCTGATAATTAATGCAAAAGAATAACAATATACATGGCTGCTCATAGACAGATAATGATTTATGCTGCAGATCTTTCACAAAACAAATAAACAGATAAAAACACACATGAATGCAAACAGCGATCTTTTATTTAAGGCAAACCTACCATAATTATATTACGTTTAATTATACAGTTAGTTATAAATTACGTTATCAAATAAAGTTAATAAAACATGCTTTATCAGAAATCTCTGTGCGTCTTGTTTGACAGTCAGAAACATTGATCTTACATAACAGTCAGAACAAAACCAGCTCTTCGAAAATGAAAAGTATCGCATATTTGAGTGGCTTGTGTTTGAAAGAAGAAATCCCCGTGGACCTGACCTGACGCTGATCCGCATAATCAACAGAAGAATAAAGCAATCTCCGCGTTGTATCTTGATGAATTTCCACACAGAGGTACGCAAAATGTAGGGAGGATGTTTCCCCATGTTTTTGATATACCACAATCGGCTGTTAAATTTGAATATCATTAATTATATACATCTAGCCAAGTTTCGTAATAAGTTTCCCTTACAGTCAATGCGAGCGTCGCAAGACCGGAAATAAGTATGCACACACTCGCGTCGCTGAAGCTCACCGGCGCCATCTTGTGCAACTAGCCCATAATAAAGAGTGACGATGGCGAAAAGATTTGCTTAATAATGTTATCGTGCACATTTTATCTTACCAAACATTTCTAATTTGCGATATTATTAAGAAGTTTGTCTGTGAGATCTGCGACATCTCTCATGCGCGCCACGGAGGGTGTCTGTCAGTCACAAAGACACAACAAGAACAAGCGCGGTGCACACACACGAATAACAGAACGAAAACTCACGCTTAATAATAAAGAGTGACGATGGCGGAGAGAGCAAAACGTTCCAAAGTGTGATTATACTTCACTAGCGTTAGGGTGACCAGATGAGATTATTCAAAGATCAACAGTCTGTCTAGTGTGCCACAAAAAACAACAACATTAAAATCATGAACTCAAATGTCAATGTAAAAAAAAAAAAAAAAAAAAAAACAATGACTGTTGTAACAGTGCGTAAATCAGACCTTTCTGTAATGCTAACGCTAATGAGTTTAAAGTTTTGTTAGCACTTTATGAATACCACTGTGACAAGTATGTATTTTTGTAATGGATCTAATTTTGTCATTTTGGTTACATTTAACCAAAAGTTTTTTATCAAAGAGGGACACACAATTTTATTTTTTATTTATATTTTAATTTATTTTGAAGGTGCATTGTGTCACTGTAAGTTATTAGAAAACTGATAAGCTACATTTTCACTGTTTACAATGGCAGTGCCTGCCATCTCGTTTACAAGCATGTTTTATGGCTTGTTTCCTGTTACACTTATGCACAAAGGGGAAATTTAGATTAAAGTGCATAAGTGAAAATCAGAACAAAATAAAGAGTACATTTGTTTTGAGCAATTTCTTTGTCGGTTGTAGTTTGTTTTTAAATAGAAAAAAAAAATCGATTAAAATCGAAAATCGTGTCTGGTGTGAAAAAAATCGGAGATTTTTTTTTTAAGCCATATCGCCCAGCCCTACAGCAAAGTAGAAGTGAGAGGGGGAGTGGAATCTGTGGTGCAATTTGCTTTATTTATATACATGCCTAAATGAGCTAAGACAGAAATGCTCTTTATTCAAATCAACTGCTCCAAGCAAACTAGTAACACTAAGCAACACTAGGTAAACAATGACTGGCTATGATGTTTCATTTATCATGGGGCCGGGGACCAACAAGGGGCAACAGGATAACTTAAAATGACTTTGATAACTTAAAACTACTTTTTTTGAATATGTCAATCAACCCAAACAATCAGGTTGTGAACCTAAAACTATGCCTTTAGGTCTGCTGTCAAAAATGCAACCTAAGCAGACCAGGATCAAATGTATCATTTTCTTTTTTTGGTCCGCTCTAAACGAACCAAGAGAACCGAACCACAAGTGTGAACACACCCTTAAATATGTTTCTATTATCAAAACTAATAAAACTATTTATTTTTTTCACATTTTCCTCCCTCAGTAATTATAATTTATTTTTTAACAGTTCTTAAAATTTCTGGAATGACAAACGCATCAACTTCCAGTTATGTTAATAAAAAAAAGTTGGAAAACTAGCAGCTTTGTGATAATCACAGCTCAAATAACAGAGGAAAACATGACTTTATATTGGGAAGCCTTTGAATGTCTTGGAGTCTAAAAGGTTGAGAACCAATGTTTCGAATAATTGAATAAAGAATATTTTCAGGTTTGAATTATTTCACAGCCATTGGAACGCTTACCATGAATGGGTTGCTGGAGATGCCAGGTCCTGTGACCACCTGCCCATAGTTGCCCATAGGTTTGGTCTGTCCATAGGCTGGAAAACCCCCTGAGGAAGACCATAGAAGAAGAACGGACACGGTGCTAGTGCATTACACTGACCGACATTAAAAACTGACCTTAAGGCTAAAGAACTGAACCTGATACTCCAACTCATGCAACACCAAAGCACAAAAAGCAAAATGAGTTGATGCTTCATACAATACAAACACAGCCTCTCTCATAACTTATCAGAGTATACATAAAAAAGGCATAAGCCACTGGGGGTTTAGGCCACCTCACACTCAAAAAAAAAAGAAAAAAGTCTCACATACCATTGGGCTGTTGGTGGTAGGCTGCAGGTGGGGGAAATGGACCTTGGCCAGGGAATTGCTGCTGGAAGGTCCCACTAAAACTGGTCGGCAGGTAGTAACTGGTTGCATTCCCAAAGCCAGCTGGCATGCTCATGGAGCCAGTGCCAAATGAGGCTAAAGTAAATAAAAGGAGACCAGAGGAGGAGTATCATGTTTCATCTGCTTATTCCTTTATTGGGCACACACATAACGGGCATGCTCATCTTGACCAAAGCGCTTTACCTGAAGCTGCTGCTCTTCCATTGGTTTGAAATGGATTTGTAGACATGGGCTCCTGAACCATCCCAGCAGCCACAAATGGGTTTGTGGAGGGGGCAGCTGCACAATGAAATTAGTTTAGTCCATTTTAAAGATATAAATGTTAAAACATAGTAACTTAAAAAAAAAAGAATCTTAAAAGCTCCACCTGCAAAACCCTGTTGCATGTTGGGTAGTACTGGTTGAGCTGGAGGTGCAGCAGCTCCCGGGACACCTCCAAACGCACTTTGGGAGTGCATGCAACACACACACCAAGATATACATGAGCACACAAAAATATTAAAGCATAAAAGCAAGGTGATTGTGCTTTTTATATAACACAGTAATCTCTCACCCTTGCACGCTTCCACTTGTAGTGGTTGAACTGAGGGCACTGTCAAGCTCAGCCAGGGCAGCGTAACGGTCCTCTGCTGATAAACTGCTCTGAGGCGGAGCAGGAGCCATACTGGGTAATGGTGAGACCGACATGCCTCCACCTGAATCGCAAAAATTAATTATGGCCTAAATTTAGAATAATTGATTAAAATCTTATTGCATTAACAAATGCATAGCTGTCAACAACAACAAAAATACAACAAAAATAAGGTGGGAAATTATGAAAAAGGAGAAATCAAATCAAACTAAAACTATTAAATTTTAGACCAAAAAAAAAAAACTAAAAACTTGTCTTGGCAACTAACTGAAATATAAAGATTACTAATATAATCTAAAATAAATAATCCTGAAATAACACTGATCTACTGGTTTTACCTTTTGGGGGGGGGGGGGGGTATTGGCAGGGGGGGTGAATCGCACCATATGACATTTTACAACCTGAACTAACCGTGCCTTGTCACACAATCGAGGAAATCTGCAGGAGTCCTTTCTAGGATATATTTTCCTGTTTTATGCTTCATTTATGTTAATCAATTTATGTTTTATCTTTGTATTTTGTTCACACCACATGACTCTTGGCTCTAACGAAAGTTTTTAAAATATGAGTATGTGGTTTTGTTGAATTACTTTCTTTTTCCCCCGGGAGTAAACATGGTCAAACTACTTAATAATGCCTTCAAGACTTAGAAAATTCTTTTAATGTTTTTTATTATTATTATTATTTATTCATAATGCTTTCAAGACAGCTGTATCACCCTGACATTTCTGACTTTATGCCTCCAGAACAACTTTTAATTCAGAAATTAAAACATGCTCATTAGAGAAAAGGTGTTTAAAGTCACTGTATGAACTGGATTTTTGATGTATTTTTAAATAAATCAATAGCTGCAAACTAGTGCTGTCAACGGTAACGCGTTAACGCATGCGATTAATTTTTGTCTGGTTTAACGTGTCAAAATATTTAACGCAATTTAACGCAGCATCCGTATTTTCTGCCATCCGTTGGCTAGCTTTACATTAAATGATCACGCTCTTATTCATTTAAATGCTTTTAAATGTTTCAAGTTCGGCAAGACAAAAGAGAATGCGCTGTCTGTGAATGCCCTTATGTGACACATACACACGTACACACACACACACACACACACAATGCATAGACAGGGCGCCAGAATCCAGTTCTCTTAAGCGCTTGAACTAACAATAAACATCCCAAAGTGCCAGTTTTGTCGATTATCCTCATAAGAGCAATCTTAAATGATTTATATAAAGTCTAAAATGAACAAAAAGAGTCGTGAGAGAATGAGGCAAGATCCATAGACAGTATATAAATGGTGAGATCCGCGTGTCTGTCTGCTCTTAAAGGGACAGCAGCCAATAAAGCTTCCTGTCAGTAAAGTTAAAGAACAAAGGGAACAGAGAAAATGACTCGCTGCTCTTGACTAAATAACTTTTGTAGCTTTAATAAGGATTAACTATTTAATTTATAGTTTATGCAGTGCAGACTGCATATAACTTTATTAAATTTCTGTATATTTCCTAACTGTTAAGACAGGAAGGGCAGGAGTAAACATGACATTTATTATGGGTTTATGTTAGCATTGTTTTAAGTTTACTTAAATTAAAAACTGTTATATTTTTGAAGCCTAATAATAAATGTAAAAACAAAAACAAAAATCAGTAGCTGTATTAATATCAGTAATACTGGCCTTCATTCATAAAAAGATGTCATTTAAACAAGTATTTAAATTTAACTGTGAAATTATTATATTAAAAATATATTAAAAACGTACAAAAACATTTCTTTTTTTATTGCGATTAATCACAGAAAAAATGTGTGATTAATCTAGTTAAAGTTTTTAATCGATTGACAGCACTAGTGCAAACAAAAATAAAGAGTCAATTCAATGACCACTTTTCTTCCTTAAATGACCAGCACAGTACTGTTAAAGTAAGCTAACAGCAACAACACAGCACAGGGGTGACATTCAACCGATTATATACTGTAACAGCCATGACAGGAAATGGAAATACACGTGAGCATAAAACACAATGGATGGGGCAAGATGTGGTACCTGTGTGGGCTTGTTGAAGGGAAGGCTTTGAGGGGGGTGATGTGCCAAAATGTGACGGTACACTGGCATTTCCAAAGGAATCAAAGTTTGCAAAGTCTGTGGTGGCATTATTTTGTGCTACAGATGGCACAAGGTGAACAAAATACATTAATGAACAGGACTGATGAGGTAAAAAAACAAAAAAAAAGTAAAGTGACTGTGAAATCGAATATGAATGAAATGAATATTACAAATATTAATGGTTACCTGAGGGCCTGTTAAAATGTGCAAAATTAGCAAAGTTTGAGGAGCTGGCAGTTTGAGCTTGGGGGCCAGCAAAAATATCTTCACCCAAGTCAGAGAGGAGGTCAAACTTCTTCTCCTGGCCTGAAGCCTGGGCCTGAACACGACCGGTCACCGGGGACTGAGAGAGAAACGTGGGGAAGTCATGAAAAGAAAAACAGGGCACAACCTGGTTTTGAGGAGAAGAACTAGCGGTGTTGTGGCTCCAAATGAAAGTACGAGCGTATAGGTGCTTGTGTGTAGTTACCTGGTTGGATGGAGTCTTGTTAAGATGTAGGGTTTTGAGCGGCTGGGGAAGAACCTCTGGGGTGCTGCTGGTACTGCTAGCAGATGAACCAGATATTGACGCCTGCACCGAGGCAATCACCTTGGCTTGATCTGGAGGAACATACC
Organism: Carassius carassius; assembly: GCF_963082965.1. Taxonomy (NCBI): domain Eukaryota; kingdom Metazoa; phylum Chordata; class Actinopteri; order Cypriniformes; family Cyprinidae; genus Carassius; species Carassius carassius. Next base: position 21,176,481 of record NC_081766.1, on the reverse strand, counting down.
TGCAGATGATGGTGGCACAAATACAGAGCTGTCAATTTGTAAGCCAACCTGGAAGGCTAATTTGCCATGGTCTCCCTGGGGATTTCTAACGAGTTTTTAGAATAGAGGTGCTGATTTGGCAACTTCTGTAAACAACTGTACGCTTTGTTTTTAAGAAAAACTTCTGATGTATAGAAAGTTCAAATGTGATTTGGAACAGAAATATTTTGTAACATTATAAATGTCTTTACTGTCACGTTTGATCAATGTAATGCAACCAAACACTTACTAATCCAAAATATTTGAATGGTAGTGTACATGCCATGGATGGGAATTCTATTTACAGCTTTAGTCTTTATTGTAAATTGATTTTCATTATTATGTTTAATTTACTGTTAAAGTCATTAACAGTAAAAAAGCAAATGTGTCAATATTTTATATAATATCTTTTTTTTTTTTCAAATTTGTTCTGTGGCTTTTCAGGTGGGGATTTAGAGTTCTCTGGGGGGTTTTGCCTTATTGGGACAGGACAGTACTGATTTCGTAATTAAGTGCACTTTCCTGATTCCACTGGGGATGTCAGGATTTTTTTGAGAACCTCTGTATGAAAATGAACAGCTTTATATCATTACAATGATAATAATAATGCCCACTGAAATGATTAAACTGAGTGATTGCATAAGAATTTGGCTTATCAGATGTGTGTACAAAGCAAAACAGAAACATGCTGCACAGAAACAAACAGTAAAAAAGGAGAGCGGATCTGACCAAAGACTCCTTACCATCTTTTCTTCTCATATTTCTCCTGAAGAAACTCTTTGACTTTCTGAGGTTCACGGAAATCTGGGACCACGGAGCTCTTGTCATCATACAACCCCAGCCAAATGTGTTTGCAGACCTGAGCGCGCACACACACACACACACACAAAGAGAGCGACTACTCGAAGGAACTTCAGTATCTGTGCATATCATAATGTGCCCCTTGTTTTTAAGCATGTAGTACCTCATTGCTGTGTTTTTGTAAGAACTCGATTTCCTGTTGGGTGAAAGTTGTCATAGAGATGGACTTCACTCTGTGTGGAGGGTTGAGGCCTCGTCTGGGGTACAAATCAAACGACATAAACATCAGATTGGTCATGGCAAAGACAATAATAAACTTCGTATTGTACGTTATTAGTGGTGCTTATATTTATTATTCTTCTAGACAAACTCTATTTGCACTTCAGGCACAAATGATACCTCAAAACATATGCTTTATTTGAAGAGAGATGCGTTATGACTTTTCTATCTAAATTTTAAATAATAAAAATAATAATATGTAAAGTACATTTTAAATCATTTTAATTATAAATAAATAATTTCTTTAAAAAATGGGAGAAAAAAACCTTTGGATTGAAAAGTGCCAAGTAGCCAAGTACAGCCTCGCAGCCAGGAGACCACCATAAAAACAATGTATCAACATATCAAGGCTGTATAAATTAACCATGAGGGTGGTCTCTTTTGACTCAAGTGGTGTACTTAAGCACCATTAAGTAGGTCACGTGATCGGAAATCGGGCCCGATCGCGTGGTTTCGGACTCGATCGGAATCGGACGTTACCTCCCGATCAGGACTCGGATATATATATATATATATATATATTCTCATTAATTTTTAACACATCTTTTGTTATGCGGTGGCACAGAGTTAGACCCTTTTGACTCCACACAGAAACAGCGACGCGTGCGGCATGACATCACTTTGTTTTCAAGAGCTGGTGTGAATAAATATAGATTCAAACTCAAAGAGACATGATAGTTTGCGCATGACCTGATATTTCATTCGGACGTAGGATACAGCGAGATGAACATCACAGAGCGCTAAACTCATGCGCTGTGTGTCTCATTCATACTCGAAGCCGGAGCACGCTCTGGTATGGAATGATATTGCGGACTTTATTCAAAAGGCATTGCAAATTGTATTTGCAATTGCGTTTTCAATTTGTGGACGCATAAAATGTGACATAATCCAAACGCAAATTCAAATCGCGCATTACCGTTTTCATTTTCGATTAAGTGAACGCACAGTGTCTGCCAAATTTAAAATGGAAATGCAAAGTCCGTTTGCAATTGTGTTTCCCATATCTTAGGAGCTATGAGCCTGTCATATTTAAATAGCAATATTAATTACCACATTTGCCTTTTCACTCTCTCTGCACTGTGCATGTAAACTGCCAAAACTCAAATGGAATCGCAATACCTTTTGCATTTGAATTTCCAACGTCTACATGGAAACCTGTCAATCAAGTGACAGGGGTGGGGCCGTTTTATTGGGCGTGTTTGCATTGGGAAGTGATGATCGTACTAAATTGTAATATGTTTTTACTAGGGTAAATATGAGTTAACGATAGTGTTTATAATTAAGCCACAGTAGCCACAAATGTACAGTTTTTACTTAGACGAATTCTCCTTGATTCAGCAGCTGCACGATGTACAGCAGAGAGTCCTGTCTTGAATCTAGAGATCTGGTGCTACTTCAGTGTAGCTTGGTAGCTCAGTGGTTAGTGACTGTCATCTCTCACGGCACACAGTCTTTTAGCGCGTGTTCGAAACCCGGGCCGACATGGACGTTCTTTATTTTTTGTTTATCCTACTAACTTCAGCCGCTGATTTCGGACTTGCATCCTCAGTAGTTCAGACTTTGTGCATTCGACTCGGGAGTGTGATGTCTGCGAGGACGCAGGTCCGGTAATTCTGCAAACAGCAGCGTACTTGATAACATGTCAGCTCGCCTTGACTACTGCAATTTTCCTCACTGTATAATCGCCCGTTTGGCGGCTGAAGTTAGTAGGATAAACAAAAAAATAAAGAACGTCTGTGTCGGCCCGGGTTTCGCCGACTTTCGGGACTTTGCATTTCCATTTTAAATTTGGCAGACACTGTGCGTTCACTTAATCGAAAATGAAAACGGTAATGCGCGATTTGCATTTGCGTTTGGATTATGTCACATTTTATGCGTCCACAAATTGAAAACGCAATTGCAAATACAATTTGCAATGCCTTTTGAATAAAGTCCGCAATATCATTCCATACTCTGGCGCCGATATCAGGAAATTCCTAATATGGACAAAAGCGTCCAGCTATGCTGTGGTGCTCACAGGAAAACAGAAACTTATGCAAAAACGAAGACGTTAATATATGATCACGTTAATATACGATCACGACAATAAATTGTTCTTCAAGTCATCTCCAGCAGGTGATAAATAAAGTATGAACAATGCAGTGCTGATTGACATAGTATTTATTACAGTATAGAAACTATTCTGCATTATTATGTGATAAACAGTGTTTGTAGTATATAAACAAATCATTATTATTTGTTATTGTCCAGCATTTATAGATTTCTAAGCCAATTAAAAGCTAGAAATTAGAGAAAAAATAAAGTTGCCTATACTACCAGTCAGAAGTTTTTGAACAGTAAGCTTGTTAAGGTTTTTTTTTTTTTTTTTTAAGAAGTCCCTTCTATTCACCAAGCCTGCTTGTATTTGATCCAAAGTACAGCAAAACAGTAAGATTTTTAAATATTTTTACTAGCCTATTTAAAATAACTGTTTTATATTTGAATATATTTAAAAATGTAATTTATTGAACATCCTGGATCTGTTTTTTCGCTCTTCTTTATTCTTTTTTTATGTATTATAGAAGTATCGGATCGGGACTCGGTATCGGCAGATACTCAAAATCAAATGACTCGGACTCGAGGACAAAAAAACCTGATCCCTACCATTAAGATTCCTAAGGCTCTGTTTGAGGTCACTGGGGTCCCCTGTCCCATTTAGTCATATCTCAGCATGATAATATCATGAAGTAACTTACATCAGGAGTGACTTATTCGACTTAGGACTGTAAATTGAGCCTCTGTGTGGAGCCCCTAAAGCCATTTGGGGGCCCCTGGAGGCCATTGAAGCCTCTGCCAGGGGGCCCCAAACTCAGCACCACAACATCATTCAGACATCTTCATGTGGCATTGCCTGTAAGTTCAAAAGCACTCACATTTTCTTCAGTTCCTCCAGTTATGAACATCATCTCTGCATAAGCAGCTGTAATGTTTAAACATGTGTGTTTCACACGTTGATACAATACTTTATCAACAAACTCACAACTAGCACAAACGTCTTATTTGATTAGGAGCATGCCATATTTGAAAAGATCGGCTGCTCTGGCCCTGAATCTCGTGCTCTTTTTGTGAAAGTTGATGTTGTGATGATGATGATGATAAAAAGGCAGCCGGGACACACTCTGCAGATGATCTCTCAGGGGTTGTTAAGCGTCTGCCCGTACAGACGCTTGATGGAAAACAAATAGTTCATACACCATCTGTGAGAATATGAGGGGCCTCGTTAAAAACTTACAGTATACCGGAACAGGTGGTGCACACAAACGAGCCCACTGTCATGTTGGCGTAGGTCGGGCCGCGCTGATCGCAGTCAAAGCATTTCCTATTGGGAGGAAGACTGGTCATCTCCCGGAGCATCTTCAGGTGTTTCTCCTCCTGTTTTCGCTTGGCACTCGCCGCCATCACGAAATAATAAAACTGTCGAGACTAGGGCAGGTGGATTCGGGAGTTATTGGTAAATCTACTGCATAAACACCCCAGGCAGCGCTGGAAAATCGTTCCACATAAGACAACTAGGAATAGCCATACACGTCCAGTTCTTCTCTGGACTGATGTGGGTCGTTAGAGACACAACACTGCCACCTGCTGCACCGGAGTGATACGCCTCTACTGGCGCTTGGTCAAAAAACAGTCGAAAACTCTTCAAATTAATTAGGATCAGTACTTGAGACTCTCACGAATTTGCTACAGATATGGTACAGTGTCGTATGGTGATAGTATGGTTCTAAATGACTGCCATGCTATTTACAAGATCTACTCAAATGTAATTTAAAGAACAATTAAACTATAGGAGAAGCCTGGTTGCATGCCTGATATTTACAGTCTATGGATAGTTCATTGGTACGTTGTGCATGTATCCATACAAATAAATACGAATCTAAAGCACAAACTGTTTCTGACACCACAAGAGTAAGTTGATTAATGAGTAGCCTATGTGAATGAGTGAGTAACTCACACTATTAAGTGAATGTTATTTGTTGTTTTTATGGTTGTACAATGAGCTGTTTTTGAATGGTTTGAAGATTTAAAGTTGTTCAGCATTTTAGAGATTAACCATTTCTAATTTGAATGCTTAAAATCATAATTGTTCAGTGACTGGAGAACTGTGTGGGCTATTTAGCTCTAATGTTCTGCAAGGAAGCAGTATTATCGGTCATGTAGGCTATAATGAAGAACAAAAATGAAACAGAGCTGAAATCTAATTATTTCATAGAATGGTATCAAATTAACATGTGAAATGAGTTTGCTAGGCTACTTTAGAGCATTAAAAATGTTTCAACTATACCTAACAAATGTCTGTAAACTGTGAAAAGAAATGAACTGTGTATTATTGATCATAAATTCTTAGTTCAATTAATACAAGGAATATCACATGAAAATCGTGTTTGTAATAGCTTTTGTGAGGAAATGTAAAAGGTAAAAAGTGTTCCAACTGTACTCGATCTACCCTATATATACATCAGGTGTGAAACCACATTATAGAAATAGTGCTGTCAAAACTTGAACATTTGCTGAAAACTTCCTTAACCTTCTTACTGGTGGAATTGTTGTTATTATTAGACTTATTACAACCCGAATTCCAGAAAAGTTGGGACGTTTTTTAAATTTTAATAAAATGAAAACTAAAAGACTTTCAAACCACATGAGCCAATATTTTATTCACAATAGAACATAGATAACATAGCAAATGTTTAAACTGAGAAAGTTTACAATTTTATGCACAAAATGAGCTCATTTAAATTTTGATTTCTGCTACAGGTCTCAAAATAGTTGGGACGGGGCATGTTTACCATGGTGTAGCATCTCCTTTTCTTTTCAAAACAGTTTGAAGACGTCTGGGCATTGAGGCTATGAGTTGCTGGAGTTTTGCTGTTGGAATTTGGTCCCATTCTTGCCTTATATAGATTTCCAGCTGCTGAAGAGTTCGTGGTCGTCTTTGACGTATTTTTCGTTTAATGATGCGCCAAATGTTCTCTATAGGTGAAAGATCTGGACTGCAGGCAGGCCAGGTTAGCACCCAGACTCTTCTACGACGAAGCCATGCTGTTGTTATAGCTGCAGTATGTGGTTTTGCATTGTCCTGCTGAAATAAACAAGGCCTTCCCTGAAATAGACGTTGTTTGGAAGGAAGCATATGTTGCTCTAAAACCTTTATATACCTTTCAGCATTCACAGAGCCTTCCAAAACATGCAAGCTACCCATACCGTATGCACTTATGCACCCCCATACCATCAGAGATGCTGGCTTTTGAACTGAACGCTGATAACATGCTGGAAGGTCTCCCTCCTCTTTAGCCCGGAGGACACGGCGTCCGTGATTTCCAACAAGAATGTCAAATTTGGACTCATCTGACCATAAAACACTATTCCACTTTGAAATAGTCAATTTTAAATGAGCCTTGGCCCACAGGACACGACGGCGCTTCTGGACCATGTTCACATATGGCTTCCTTTTTGCATGATAGAGCTTTAGTTGGCATCTGCTGATGGCACGGCGGATTGTGTTTACCGACAGTGGTTTCTGAAAGTATTCCTGGGCCCATTTAGTAATGTCATTGACACAATCATGCCGATGAGTGATGCAGTGTCGTCTGAGAGCCCGAAGACCACGGGCATCCAATAAAGGTCTCCGGCCTTGTCCCTTACGCACAGAGATTTCTCCAGTTTCTCTGAATCTTTTGATGATGTTATGCACTGTAGATGATGAGATTTGCAAAGCCTTTGCAATTTGACGTTGAGGAACATTGTTTTTAAAGTTTTCCACAATTTTTTTACGCAGTCTTTCACAGATTGGAGAGCCTCTGTCCATCTTTACTTCTGAGAGACTCTGCTTCTCTAAGACAAAGCTTTTATAGCTAATCATGTTACAGACCTGATATCAATTAACTTAATTAATCACTAGATGTTCTCCCAGCTGAATCTTTTCAAAACTGCTTGCTTTTTTAGCCATTTGTTGCCCCCGTGCCAACTTTTTTGAGACCTGTAGCAGGCATTAAATTTTAAATGAGCTAATTAAGTGGATAAAAGTGTCAAATTTCTCAGTTTAAACATTTGCTACGTTATCTATGTTCTATTGTGAATAAAATATTGGCTCATGTGATTTGAAATTCCTTTAGTTTTCATTTTATTAAAATTTAAAAAACGTCCCAACTTTTCCGGAATTCGGGTTGTAATTCGTATTTTGGCCAGAAGCAACAATTTAAAGTTAAAATATCTTAGTGATGGATTTGTAACTAATAAAGCAGCTTTTCCATTCACAAGATGGTAATGAGTGTTGTGGATTACTTGTGGATTATTGTGGTGCTTTTATCAGCTGGATGAACTCGCATTCAGAAGGCACCCATTCACTTGCAGAGGATCCACTAACGTTATGTCATACTATGGTTATGTAATGCTAAATTTCTCCAAATATGTTCCGACAAGGAAACAAACTCATCTTGGATGGCCTGTGGGTGAGGAAATTTACAGCTTATTTTCATGTTTGTCTCATTTATTCCTTTAAATACAAACCACACTACTACTGCAACAATGAAACACAGTATATTTTTTTTATAAATAAAAAGAAGTAATCTGTAATTTAATACAGGCTCCCGAACATAAACGTTTCTTTTGTACATGATACAAAAACATTAAAAACAAATATTTTCTTGGCACTGGATTTACATTATGTTGCCATTTGAACAAAATAAAAAACTAAGGAATTTAAGCATCTAAAACAGATGCATACCATCATACTTTTGACTCTTTGTTCCACATGATGGTTTGATCAATGGCATAAGATTCAAAATTCAAAAGCGTCCATATTATTTCACTTTCTGTCGCTTTCTCTCATTGGATGCTCCCACAGCTGCAGCCTCAGCCTAGATAAGGAAGACGAGATTCTTTGTTACAATGTTCAAGAAAGCATTCAATCTTTATTGATATCTGACCTTTCTCCTCCGTGTTGCACGGAAAAATTCCTCAATACGTGACTGTCGAGTTTGGCCCATTTTCTCATCCACCTCCCTCTGCTCTCTTCTCTTTAAGAGAGACTCACGAAACTTCTTCATGCGTCCCCGCACCCTTTCTTCCCTTAAAACAGTGAACAAGGCCACGTACCCAAAGAAAGGTTAAATGCACAACTAAAAAACTAATAATATTAAATAATGTAAGTAAATATTGCACTCTTGATCAAATCATGTCTAGTAAATACTAGAACACAGATATGTACTTCAAAGGCCTCTCTCTGCACAGGAACTGCACCAGGCCCTCTTCATCAGGTTCACTCCAGGCCAGGACAGGCTCGTCGATTTTTGGGATTTCAAAAAACAGCTCGCGGGCATCCTTGTACTGCCAGTTTGGAGGGATTGGATGTGTCTGGAAGAATTGACAGCGAAGGAGCCTTTTATTTTGATGTATGAACAACAGCAACCAGAACATTCTTCTGAACATCTATTTTTGTGTTCCACAGAACAAAGAAAGCCATATGGTTTTTAAAAGCACATGAGGGTGAATAAGTGATGACAAAACAGAATGTTGACTTATAGAGCCTTCTAAAGTCACAACGAAATCAAAGTGGAAAAATCAGACATACATCACAACAGAAAACCAAAGACAATCACAATTCCTATTTTTTGCCAACTTAGGCAGTGCTTGATTTTCTTTGGCTTGTAAGATTTCTTTCTGAACAAGCACCTTTCTGTTGACATGTTCCATCACACCCTCTATAGTATGATGCTGTTTAATTAGCTTCAGTGCTCGACTCGGTCCAAGACCCCCAATCTTATCGCAGTAGTCACAGCCCAGCAAGATACACAGGTCAACAAACTGGAAAATAGAGACAGGAAGAAAATGACGCAAATCAAACACTCTTTCATTATTAAAACTCCTATTCTTTTGATTTTTTGGAGGTTAATTTAACAATAGCCATGCATTCTAATGTTGACAGGCAGGCACTGAGATTTGTTACAAAAATTATGAGCAAGGGTCAGCAAACAACGAAAAGAAGGTAAAACATTGAAAATACCTGATTATATGTCAGCTGTAGAGCTTCCAATAGCTTTGGTAAGGAGTACTCTGTGACCTCACTATGAGAGAAATGATTTAAGGACATAACCATAATACAGAAATAACTAATTTATATATATATATATATATATACAGTGTAATATATATATTCTCCTGCAAGATCAATAATTAGAACACAATTTTGACTGCTTTCTCACCTGTCTCTCTTTGCATTGAGCTGGCGGAGCAGAACAGTTCCTCCAAATGCTAGTGTGTCCATGTCCTCAGAGGCTACAGCATTAACTGTGCCACTTTTGACCAGCTGGGCACACAGCGCCTCTGCTTCACCTGGAGCCTGACATTCACAGTGATTTAAGTCAAAATAAGTCAAGCAAGAACCTATCACATTATTATGAGACAGAATAGATTTTTTATAAAGCTAAATAAATTAAAATACCTTGATGCATGGCACACCCATGAGCTGTAAGAGACACTGGCAGTCTTCTTTAAAATTGGACACTAAAGTGCAAAATGTCATAATGTACATAAATGTCATATAGTGTATAGTCACTAGACACTAGAAATATTTATTAGAAGAAAGAGTGTGAAATACGATACAGTTATAATATTATTTTGGAAGAAAAAATACTTTTAATAACTGTAGAGAAATATACTCTAAAAAGTTGCAAAAGATTTCTACTTCAAACAAATTCTATTCTTTTGAACTTTCTATTCAAGATTCTTTAAAAAAAGTATCACTTTTCGCAAAAATATTAATCAACAGAAATGATATTAATAAGTCATGTTTCATGAGAAGCAGATCTGCATATTAGAATGATTACTGAAGGATCGTGTGACACTGACTATTGAGTAATGACTCAATTTAAAGTCATTGTAATATATATATATATATATATATACACAATGCAGACCAGAAGTTTAGACACACCTTCTCATTCAAAGAGTTTTCTTTATTTTCATGACTATGAAAATTGTAGATTCACACTGAAGGCATCAAAACTATGAATTAACACATGTGGAATTATATATGGAATTATATACATAACAAAAAAGTGTGAAACAACTGAAAATATGTCATATTCTAGGTTCTTCAAAGTAGCCACCTATATATATATATATATATATATATATATATTATTATATATTGTCTTTTTTGCCTCATATTTACAGTACAACTCCACACACCTGTGCTGGAGCTCTGTGAGCTGTTCCAGCCTGTGCTTTGAGCTCTTTTTTCCAGCTAGAGGAATTAAAATATATTAAATATTATTAAATAAACAATAATTACACAATTATTATATGTACAGTACTGTGCTAAAGTCTTAAGCCATTCGTATTTTCACCAAATACTAGTGGCCTAAGACTTTGCCTAGAGTGTATGTAATGACTAAATACTTGTATGAGTACACATCTCACCACAGCTCTCTTCTGATCGGGTGGTCTGCCATCAAGCACAAAGACAGGCTTGATGTCATGCTCCAGGAAAGTAAGCGTGCGGTAAAACAAGCCTGTGAGAGGACTGCAACATCACACGCACGTATTATATTCATCATATTTACAAAACAGAAAAGACACTGATTTGAATGTGTTTTTAACAAACTCAGTTACTCCATAATGCTGACCTTAGCTTCAGATGACTGGGCAGAGCAGAGCGAAACTGATTCACCACAATAGATGTATCCAGTGCTATAATCTTTCCTAAATCACAGATACATGACAGTCAGTCCAGTTCCGCCTGTCATTGGCTTTTCTTACATTTCAATATTTATTCACTTTGCTTTACTCAAACCCAGTTATCTATCTGTTTGTTACATTTGAACAGCACAGCATTGAATTTACCAGAATAATCGCCGATCTCTTTGTTGAGCACAGCGTCTGGCGCGTCAAAGTGAATAAGATTCGCTAACTTTGTAATCCCCATTTTTTTACTTTAAATCGCGCCTGTAGGACTGTTGTTATTGTTGTACTTCATCACTCAGTTTCATTTCCGCATGGTGCCAGTTCTCACGTGGTAGCCGTGGTAACAGAGCGCCGATAGGCAACCTCGCGTCACTCGTTTCGCGACTGCAATACAAACTGACCCCACTCGCTTGCCGTAGACTTTCGTAGAGTGCGAAAAAAATAGTTTTGAAAGTGATGCGAGTGTGGAAGCAGAGGATGAACAAGACTTCGAGTCTGAATGCTTGACTAAATGTTCTATTAGGTTTGCTCGGCCTAAACAGTTGTTTGTTGTATATAGTAAACGCCCATTTACAAAATAAAGATGGAACGAGGACTAGAGATGTCAGCAATGATTCCCGCACTGCAAGAACTAGCCAGGTAACGTTAACATCAACGGCTGCTAAGAACGATATGTTCCCTTGTTAAATTCTCTTAAAAAGCGTCTTCATCATAAACATTTGAAAGATAATGTCTCATTCGTCTTTTCCAGTGCTAGTTCGATGGAGTACAAGCAGGCTGTGCAGAAACCTCGTCAGATACTGTGTCAGTTCATTGACAGGATACTGACAGATGTGGACGTCGGTGAGAAACAGTGCATTGTGTCTTAGAGTTTTTGAGAATGTTTGTGTTTTTTTAGGAGAACATCTCAGATTCTGTCATCATTCACTCACCCTCATGCTGTTTCAAACATGCTAAATTAATAAAACTTACTTCGCATAAAACAACATAGCCACGAAACAATCACCTGTGTGTACAGTACAAGCCAAAATGTTAACGTGAAATCCTTTAGAACAGATTATATGCTGAAAAATATATATTATATTAAACAAACATTACACGTCTATCAATATGAATATTACATAGATGAAATATAAGCCATTCCTTCCAGATGGAAGTTCTGGGTTCTTGTCATGTAAGGGTTTTCCTTTGTTTACAAAGGCTGGTGATCCGAGTTTTATGAACTGAACAGCTAACACACACACACAAAATTAATACACTAGATGGTAGAGTACATAATGCATAGTTTAAACGTTTCAATATTTTGTTTATAGTAGCATGTAATTTGGGGTGCAGTGTTACATTAAAAAACAAAGTTCCCCCCAAAATGTAAAATCGATTTACTTATTATTATTGTATGATGTTCTGCATAACGTAAAAAGAAGATATTTTGAAAAATAGCTTTGGGGAACGTTGGCTGCCATTGTACGGAGGAACAAAAAACACTGTGACATTTCTCAAAATATCAACAGAAGAAAGAAAGTCCTAAAGGTTTGAAACAACATGAAGATGATGAAATGATGAGAGTTTGTTTTTGTGATCTGTCTCTTTAAAGCTAATTAATAATAGAATATTTTAATTTCTTGAAAATTTCTCTTCATCCTTCTGATGTAAATGAGTCTCTTTCCAGTGTAATCTTACTGCTTTTAGTCCATGTTAAGTGTCATGCTTATATAGTTTATTTTTACTTTACTTTACATTTTAGTTGCTCTGGAATTATGTAAGAAGACCAGTTCTGAGCCAGCATGTGTGATGCTGCTGGACTTTGTGCAGCACATTATTAAATCCTCTTCTTTAATGTTCATAAATCCAGTGTGTCTTTCAGACAACTTCAAAAACTCAGAGAACAGCTGCACTGGTAAGTTCATTTGGTTTACATTAGCTACTAAAGTTCTGCTCAAATACATCCAGCTTTGATTGTCTGCCTCTGTTCTCCCTTCACAGATTTCAGTAAATGGATCATTAGCCGCCTCTTGCGAATTGCTGCTTGCCCAGAATGTGAAGATCTTCATGTAAAGATTTCGTCAGTCATCTGTTCCTTGCTTCATCTTTTTAGAGCCAAGGGTTCAGTCCTGTTTGGCCTTTTTTCCACAGAGCTAATATGTTTAATGCAAGATCTAGTGCATATGAATCTCATGGTCAGACCATCACCACAGTGGCCAGTGGTGGTAGAACGCTTCTCCGTCAGGTCCGGAGATTCTGCCGTTTACCTGACCCCCACCATCCTAAATCTGTCCTCATATGCCTCAGCTCAGGCGTTGTTAGTAACTTCATTGACAGTGCTGACAGATATTTTGCATGGCATTTTCTTCCCAAGGGAAGTGGCCATCATATGGGACTGTGCTTCCTGTATGCTGTCTCATGGGAGCCCAAAACTCAAGGCAGCATCCATGGTGCTTTTAACTCATATTGTGACTCTGGGAGGTTTCCCTGAAGACCATTCACAGCCATTTTTCTCAGCTTATTTGCATCTCCTGGACTCCTTGCCTACTTTTGAGGAGTCAGAGCTCAGTGTCTTTGGCAGGGAATTCCAGAACCTCTCCCAATGCGTTTTCCAGCCTGAGGAAGGCACTTACTGCAGGTTTGAGAGAGTTCATGTGAATGTGCTGATGGAAAGGCTTGAGAAACTGGTGGTTGGTGGAGCACTAGAGCAGTTGAAGCCACTGGAGGTGAAAGCAACGCTTTGTGAAGTCTTCTGCTTTGTCCTTGAGTTTGTTCCTCTCGGATATGAGTGTGCGGTGCAGATCCGGAAGGAGAGAGTCGCAGCCATTTGCAAAGCTCTGATTAAGACCATTGGAACTCATGGCCTGCAGGAGGTAAAGGGTTAAAGGAAAGGTTTATCTAAAAAAAGACAATTCTGACTGATGTTTTTCCCTCTTCTTTTAAGTCTAGTAAAGGTTCAAGCTGCTCTTTTCCATAAAATTAAAATGAATGGGGACACAACATGTTAAGCTTAAAAGAACGAACAGTGTTTAGACATTTTTGGGCTGTATTGAAAAAGGTTAAGTCATATAATATGTTGGGGGAAAGACTGATATTTAAAGGGATAGGTCACCCAGAAGAAAAATTCTGTTATCAGTTACTCACCCTCATGTTGTTCCAAACCCATAATTCAAAAACTTTGGTACAGTAATTACAGATACACAACTGTTTTAGCTTGAGAACAAACTTATTAGGATCTTGTGCGTCAAACAAGGGAAGCTTGAGCTTCTGTTTACCATATTTGATGAGCTCTATGTGTGTGTTGTGATGAAAAGGACTTTGATTAAATTTGATTCTTTTGTGCAGTCTCTTCATGAAATGTTTTATAGTTGTGGACTTTTGATCAAGGGAAATCTCAGAAAATTAATTTCAGTTAATGGATAGAAATCCTTATTTGAGTTTAATGATGGACAAAGATTTAAGAGTTTGGGCTATGTGTTTTTGAATGCAATGAGGGTGAGTAAAAAATTCCAGAATTTTCATTTTTAGGTGAACTAACTTTTCAAATCATTATTTGCTGACAATCTTGCCATACACAAACTCTCAGTTGTAAAGTGGTGATGTATTGTAGAAAGTAACATTTTCTGCTTTATAACTTTGAAAACTAGCAAAGCGTGGAAGGCTACCTGTACGCTGCCCTCAAGACAGAAGCCATTGCTGCAGTGCAGGATATGCATGCCAGTGTTTCTGACCCTGCTGATCTTCGAATGTATGAAGAGGAAGTTCCAACCAAACGCCCAAACCTCTCTCTTCCAACCCAGCTAAGGAGTGGGGAAAAAACTCAGCCAATGTATGCAACTCTCTGTCCCCACTCTCCAAATAGACATTCCTTCAGTCTTTCATCTTACCATGTGTATTCGTCTTGTCCTGAATCAGGCAGGTGGACATGAAGAGCAGAAGTGAGGTGTGGGCAGCTGTAGACAGCCGACTGGATGAGTTACTGACCCAGATGAGGGACCACACAGTGGGCCAGCGCGTGAGCACTGTACAGGGACTGGCGCTCATCTTCCATCTGGCTGCGGTTTGCTCAAAGCACTGTCTAAATGGATCACAGAGGTACGGCTTTATTTAAAACCTTTGTTGTGTTGCATGGTCATTTGTTCTCATTCTTAAATACATCTCCAATGGCAGAGAATGGATGACATCAGAGGCTTCAGATGAGGCTCAGCTCATTTGGTTAAAGCCTCAGGTTTTGTCTCATGTAGTCGAGAGCTGCCGCTCTGTGATGGCAAACACCTCTAATGAGGAAGAGCTGGAGCCTCTGGTGGAGGGTACCATCAGGATCCTTGATGCTGTCCTCTACCTTAACAGTGAGTGTATTTTTTGCAAGATCCCCTATGTTAGGCTTAAACGAACATTTTATATAAATGCATCCTGGTTATCCTGGTGATGCACTGATATTAAATTTTGGCCAAAACCTTAAAGCTGATAAGTATTTTTTTTTAAAGTTATAGCCAATAACCCTTAAATGTCCTATATAAAATAGTTTGATAGTTGATAATGAATCACAAAAACACTTACACATCACAGCTAATTGTAGGCACCACAACTTTATAATACATATAAATGGATATTTATTTTGATTATATTTTAATTTTGCTGATTTGTTGAGATATTGCAAAACTTTTCAGAATTTTCACTTCATGATTCTTATGGTTGATGTATTTAACGGCATGAAATCAGTTCATTTGAATGAATTTGATTTGTATTGTATGTTTCCAGCTGACAGTCAGGGTGACACAGGTTTTTACAGGAATATTTGTGCGCTGCTCTCAATCCCATGGGTGCTTGAGCATTGTTCACAAGCGGTTTATCAGATGTCCTCTTTTCCTGCAAGTCTGATTGCACTCTCCCAGAAACTTGCTCCTGTCTACTGTAAGTATCTTATAAGTGTCTCATAATGTTAATGGATAACTGTTTATTTCAGTGTTGTTTCTCAAGTTTAATATATTTTACAGTTCACTTACAGTCAATTTCAATGTTTGTCGTCTTGTTCGTTTTCTCATAGCTGCACAAACTCGAGCGCACTGTGTGTTTCTACTTGCTCTGCTGTCGAAGAGTGTGTGCGGTGACTGGCGGTCATCGGTTTACCGCTGGGCCCTGCAAAGTAACCGTGAATCTGAGCGGGCCAGTGCTGTCAGAGGCTTCCCCATTCTGCTGCACAATCTAGGAGTCAAATCCTATAGCCTCATCCACGAGGTCCTTCTGTACGTCATCTAACACTCGCATACACTGAAAGAAAGAAAAAATCCATCTAAAATTGGCCCGCATTAATTCATGATCCTTATGGTTATATGGCAGACCTGGAAATATCAAGGAATTTTAAACCAGTGGTTTGAAATGGAAATTTATATTGAGAATATGTATTCTTCTAGTTATTGTAAGATCTGAAATGTTTGATTGCTGGAAATATAGTATGCTTTTAAATAATTTTTTTAATGCATTAAAAGAAACGATCCTTATGCATTATATGTAAGACTAAAGTTAAGCAGTTAAAAAGGGGAACTCTGAACAAACATTTTTGTGACAGATGTGGAAATGTTTACTTCTTTTAATGCGCTTTTGTGAACATTTTAATTCAATAATGCATTTAGGAGCAGACTCCAGGACAGCTCAACAGAAGTCAAAATCGAGCTGGCTGGTATTACAGGGCAGTTGGCTTGCTGTCTGTCTGAGAGCTCACAACTGCAGTTTCCTCAGCATACAGTGCCATCCCACGAGCTGCTCTGTGCTGGTCTCAGCATTTCAGACTCCCACCCCAGCCAGACTTCCTCCATCGGGGCCTCTATCCTCACCCCATTCCTCCTCCTGCTCAAATCTGTGGAGGACAAGAAGGTCAAGCAAGGTTAGCCCACTTAGCATTACTTTCAGTGAATCTTTTTAAATAGTCTGCTGCAGTCATAAGGTATTTTTGTAGGCCAACCTGCGAATTAGCATCACTCTGGTTCCCTCAACAAAACCCCCATTAGGATTTTGGATTATTGACAGAACAAAGCGACAAAAGTAATGGTGGCTGCCGCTCGTTTTGTTTGAGTATTTTTAATTAGGGAGATTGTATGTTTAATTTGAACTGTTTCCCGCTTCTTTCTTCCCATATCAACGAACTTCAACATAGTCGGCTATAAACAAACTTCACTACAGTCGCTTGAGTTGAGTGTCACCATCATGAAGCCACTGACAACTCTTTCAGTCTTCATTCAAACAATTTTTTACCTAAAAGTTTGAGTTTGAATGATGTTTAATGTCCCTGGAAATCTCTGTGGTCCCTTAAGGCCACTTGTTTGCAACTGCCTTTTCAAGACAAATTAAACCTTATAAAAAATAAAAAACAAGGGGTATTATTGATGTATTTTATGTCGTAGAATAAGACGTGAAAATATCTTGAGCTGGTGTAAAACAGTGTAACCATGTAGTGTAACACAGACTTCATATTAGGAATTTCAGAAAAAAAAAAGTCTTCAGATTGATAGAACCAGAAGTGCTTAAATGCGAACTCGTTTCAGAGTTTTGGCCGACAAAAATATGTAATCCAAGCAGCACTCTTATGGATTAAATGCTTAGTCTGAACAATTTAAATAGCTGAACTTGCATAAATTATATGAATTTGTTTTTATTTGTGCTTTCGGTAGTGTTTTTTCTTTTATAGCTTTTACAGTGATCTAAGCATTAATACACTGTACTGTGCAAATATTTGATAGCTCACTGTATCAGTATTAACTTTTCTCTTTTTTTTAAACTGCAGCTTTTATAAGGAATATACGGCACTTGTTCAAACATGTGGATCTGGGTAACAGTGACCCTGACACAAAATCTCTGGTCAGCGCATTAGTCAACCTCATTGAAGACCCTGACCAGGATGTCCGCATAAAGTTTGGCCAAAATATCAAGAATCTTCTAGAGTTTTGGAATGGAAACGGCTTCCTGAAGGAGGTACAGTTTTAAAGTTCAAATTATGACATGGTGTAACTACTACCATCACCTTTTTGGCACTTGATGTCATTTATTGTGTAATTTAGCAGATGCTTTATCATAAAGAACTAATGATGTATTATGATTTTGATTTTGACAGCTTCTTGTGTCCAGACTAAAAGAAGCTTACTCAAATGCAAAGACCTCCAGAAACAACGAACTCAAAAACACACTCATATTAACCACTGGAGAAATTGGGAGGTAGTAAGAAATTCTTTTTTTGCTGCCATTTTAGTATATATATTGATCCTCCCTGCTGTTAAAAGTGTTTAAATCCTGTATCAAAAATGCTGTTCTTGCTTATGGTGGATCTCAGAGCTGCTGAGGGGAACCTGGTGTCTTTTGCTCTGCTTCGTCTTCTGCACTGCTTGCTGTCCAAGTCTAATCCCGTGTCGGTGGCAGCCTACACAGAGATCCAGGCTTTGGCCACCTGTAGACACCTCAAACTGCAGTCCTTCTTCAACCAGTACAGGAACCCAATTTGCCAGGTCAGTGTGATGATGTTACCATTATTTATAATGCTTTGCTTCTATGGGGTGTTATATGTATCAAAGTGAGTACCAACATAAGCTGTTTATCACTTTCAAAAAAGCTTAAAAACTATGAGCTAGGAATGGGACACAGTGTTTGTTTAGGTTAAAAATGAACTAAACTTTGTGGCCAATTAAACTTGGGTTCACCAACGGTTATAAAATGTAATGGGTCTACCTTTTTGTTCATTGCAGTTCTTGGTGGAGTCTTTGCATTCACGTCATGTGACGGCTCTGCGCTGCACGCCAGATCAGAGCAACGAGGCTCTGCAGGAGGAGGCGGCCCATCAGAGAGAGCTGGCACTGGACATCCTGTCTCATGTGGCACATGTCTTTGATTTCCCTGACCTTAATCGTTTTCTCAATGTAAGTCCAACATCTCAATAATATCAGATTCAGCCAGATCAGCCTCTTGACATAACAGAACAGCCTTAAAGGGATAGTCCACCCAAAAATGAAAATTCGCTCAACATTTATTCATTCTCATGTTCCAAACCTGTACAACTTGCATTCCTTTGTGAAACACAAAAGAAGATATTTAAAATAAAATGTTGGTAACCAAATGGTTTCAGGTCCCATTGCCTTCCATTGTATGGACAAAAAAATACAATGAGACCCAAACCGTCTGGGGTTACTAACATTCTTCAAAATAAAGTAACTCGTACATATTTAGAAAGACAGCAGGGTGAGTAAATGATAAGTAAAAGACAGAATTTTTCGGCTGACTATCCCTTTAAAGGTCCCCTTCTTCGTGATCCCATGTTTTAAACTTTAGTTAGTGTGTAATGTTGTTGTTAGAGTATAAATAATATCTGTAAAATTCTAAAGCTCAAAGTTCATTGCCAAGCGAGATATTTTATTTAACAGAATTTGCCTACAAAAAATTACCCGTTTGGACTACATCCCTCTACTTCCTGCAGTAATGACGTCACTAAAACAGTTTTTTGACTAACCTCCGCCCACATGAATACACAAACAGGGGGGCGTGGTCTTGTTGGGCTCCGACGGAGAAGAGGAAGAGTTGCGTTTGTGTTTGTCGCCATGTCGACGAAACGCTGTTATTTTCATCTCGGAGTCCAATCACCTTTGTTTGGCCTTCTCAGGGACACTGTACTTAGAGATCAATGGTTACAATTTATGTTAAACTCTGTTCCTGAAAATTATAATACACATGTAAAACTATGTGCAGCACATTTTGCTGAGGACAGCTTTCTCAATCTCAATCAGTTTAATGCCGGATTCACACAAATATTATTCTTGAAAGATGGAGCAATTCGCTCTTTGTCTGGAGAAGGCGTTGTTTTTGGACCACATATATTAAGCAAGTGTATTTTATTATTTAAGTTGGTGCGTTTAACAGTTTCTGTAACTTATTACACAAAGGGTAACGCTCTTTAGCTTTGTTAACTAGATGTTAGGGCTGTGCAAAAAAAATCAAATGCGATTTTCATGCGCATCTCGTCAGTAAAAACGCTTCTGTGATTATATGTACATCACCAGCACATGCTCCTGCCCACTTGCTTCTCAAAACTACTCCAAAACTAGCCCAATCGCGTTTCCAGGAGGGCAGCGTGCGCTAAGCTGCTGTCCAATCACAACACAGGAACCGCTGGCACAATCAGAACTCGTTACGTATTTCTGAAGGAGGGACTTCATAGAACAAGGAAGTCATCAGCCTGTTTTTGTGACAGGGAAAACCGCGGTATACAGATGTGAATTGTGTGAAAAATACTGTGTTTTTTTTACATGCGAAACATGAACACGTTATATTGCACACTGTAAACACAATCAAAGCTTCAAAAAAGCGCGAGTTGTTCACTCTTGAAATAAAATTTCCTGATAATTTACTCAACCCTATGTCATCCAAAATGACCGATCGTTTCGATAGATAAAACCCTTATTCCTCTGCTGGGATCATGTAGAGCGCTTTGAAGCTGCACTGAACTGCAATTTTGACCATCAGCCCATTGATCCCCATTGATGTCCACTACATGGAGAAAAATACTGGAATGTTTTCCCCAAAAACCTTAAAGGGGTCATCGGATGCCCATTTTCCACAAGTTGATATGATTCTGTAGGGTCTTATTGAAAAGATGTAACATATTTTGGTTAAAATTTCTCAATGGTAGTGTAAAAAACCCTGCTTTTTTTAACGTAAAAAACAGCTAAAACTGGTAAAAGTGCATGTAGCCTGATGACCTCTTTAATTTAGTTTTGACTGAAGAAATAAAGGCATGAGCGTCTTTTATGACATAAGGATGAGTAAATTACAAGGAAATTTCAATTATGGAGTGAACTAATCCTTCAATTGATAAACATTATAGAGTAAAGCATAGTTTCAGCAGAGAGTGGAAAAAAAAAACCTGTCCCTGTCTCTCTTTGTTCACAGCGGACTCTACAGGTCCTACTTCCCTTTTTGGCAGCCAAGGCCAGTCCCACAGCGTCTGCCCTGATCCGCACCATTGCCAAGCAACTGAATGTCAACCGCAGAGAAATGCTCATCAATAACTTCAAATACATATTCTCCCATCTCGTGTGTTCCTGTACCAAGGAGGAGCTGGAGAGAGCCTTTCACTACCTCAAGGTGTGATTTTTAATATTATGAAATCAGGAGATGAGCAGTGGGGAAAAAGACAAAGAGAAAGAGGATGGTTACAAAAGAAGTGTATACATTTTGTAAAATTTACTCTATTATAGCTTAGAATTTTTATTCACGTATTCATATACTTTTAAAAACGTATTTATTGTATACTTTTATTAATTATAAATGTATGTATAGGCAATATATATTATTTAAAATGTAATATTTAATTTTTATTTCATTTTCACAGAATGAGACTGAAATCGAATTGGGCAGTCTGCTGAGACAGGATTTCCAGGGTCTTCATAATGAGCTGCTCTTGCGTCTCGGAGAACACTACCAGCAGGTCTTTAATGGACTTGCTATCCTGGCTTCTTTTGCCTCCAGTGACGACCCCTACCAGGGCCCAAGAGAAATCACCACCCCAGGACGCATGGTAAAGCTCCTAAGGCCCTTGAGTATCTAGCACATCTTTCACAGACTGATTCAAGTACATTTGTTCTACAGAGTTGAATGCATTGGGTCTGTTTTCAGTTTTCTGTTCTAGTCATTGTTCTGGACATAATACAGTCTGTCACTTTACTGTATGTTTGTGCAGGCGGATTACCTGCAGCCCAAGCTCCTGGGCATTTTGGCTTTCTTCAACATGCAGCTGCTGAGCTCTAGTGCTGGAGAGAAGGAGAAAAAGAAAATGGTAGGTGTTTAATACAGTTTGTCTGCTTTTAATTCAAAACATTAGCATTTTAGGCACAGCATGACTTCTCACTGAAAGCGAAATGTTGCAGAAAATGACAAATTAACCTGTCAGATGTTTAATATACTGTTATTTGGTGCTGGATTTTGAATCAATGAGATTTCGTTGAGAGTGGGGCAGCATGTTTTGTTCCTCATTGCTTATCATGCCTAGTTAGTACAAAAAAGGGATAGTACAGCCAGAAATTAATAAAATTCTTTCATTATTTACTTTCTGTCCTATTGTTCCTAACACATTTGACTTCTATATTTCTTTAGTTTAAAAAAATGTTTTGAATTGACAGCTTATGGTTGTTATGCTTCAAAAACTACGGAAAAGAAAATCCAGAACTGCAGGAGCTATTGAGAAAACGTGGTATTCGAGGCAGGAAGGTTGTTCTATCCACATTGTCAATATATTTGTTTCCTTTTTTCTCCACTCAGGCTCTGAACAGTTTAATGGCCCTGATGAAGCTAATGGGTCCAAAGCACATCAGCTCAGTCCGAGTGAAGATGATGACCACACTCAGAACTGGCCTGAGGTACAAGGAAGACTTCCCAGAGCTCTGCTGCAGGTGTGTTTCTGAATGCATTGAAGAAGCTGTGCACGTCGATTATGAAGAGTATCTGAAGAACCATCCGCATGAGAGCACGGTTGATATTATCCAGATTGTTTTTTAATTACTGCAGCAAACTCAACAGGATACCAGAAGTGCATTTATATTTTAATGTGTAAGCTCAGCAAGAATCATCTGTATCTAATATGCAATCAGGCCGGACGACGAAATTGTAATTGCACTTTGCCCACAAAATAACAGTGATATGGGATTTATTGTTATCTTGCTGGTTTACAGGACATGGGACTGTTTTGTGCGCTGTCTTGATCCGTCTTATCTGGGTCCGCTTCTGAGTCATGTAATCGTTGCTCTATTACCTCTCATCTCCATCCAACCTAAAGAGACGGCAGTGATCATGCAGTACCTCATAGTGGAGAACAGGTGTGTGTCATTCCTCCTTTCTCTTATGTCATAGGCTTTTAGATATTTTTATAAATGTTATTTATTAATGTCTTGACAACATACTCATATTAAAAGTAGGGTGTGCAATTTTTGCATCACAGACATCACCGAAGTGAGTCGCAAAAATGCGATTTTCAATCAAAAATGATTTTCAATCAGGTTTGAACACTCCCCTCCTCCTCCATTTATTAAACAAACAGATAGTCCCACCCCAAATTCATGCTATTGGCTCAGCCAGTTTTGCTTATTAGGACCCGAGCACCACGGTGCGTGGAACCTCTTGGAATTGCTCCGTTTCTTATTATTTATAGTTGTTTCTGCATATTAAAGGAGAAATTATTTTAAATTTGACCCTATACTAAAATATAATTTGTAATGTATCTTCTTATCTCAGGGAGGAAGTGCAAGACTTTCTTCATGAAATCTACTTCCTTCCTGACCACCCAGAACTGAAAACCATTCACAAGATCCTTCAAGATTATCGGAAGGTACAACCTCAACAAACCCATCATCACATCAGAGGACACAAATTGTGACGTGATTTCAACAAAATGATTTTTTTTTTTTTCAATGATATGGTTTTGATTCACAATTCTTCAACAACAGCAAACCTCAAAGAGCACTGACATGCAGGCAGCGCTGCAGCTCTCCATGCGGGCCATCCAGCATGAGAATGTGGACGTACGCATCCATGCGCTCACCAGCTTGAAGGAGATGATATATAAAAAACAGGTCAGACTCTTGATAAATAAGAAAGCATTGCCAGCTTGGATGCAAATACACGCATAGGAGTCTGTACATCTTCATTGAATTACTCTGTAGGATAGAAAAGCATATTGTTGCGGGCCAGGCTTAAAATAAGACTTAACAAGGGCCTTAAAGGATGATCTACAGTATATTTGTTTGTTCTACAGGATGCTCTGTTAAAGCATGTCTTGGACAGTGAGATGGTAGAGCCAGTGATCTCTCAGTTAGTGACGGTGTTGCTCCGGGGCTGCCAGGACGTCAATCCTGAAGCCAGGCTTTTGTGTGGGGAATGCCTTGGGGAGCTGGGAGCCATTGATCCCGGTCGACTTGATTTGTCACCCGCTGACACTCAGGGAACTGGCTCCACATTTGTGGTAAGACACTCTCAGACAGTTCTGTTTTTGTATGTATGTAACAGAAATTTTTAAGTGAATAGCATTGCATTTTATGTATTCCAAGTATTCGTCACAGAAAAAGAGAATGTCTTTGCTTTTAGAGTGGGATCGATGATCCAAACTTTGCCTATGAACTACTGACAGAGCTGACCAGAGCTTTTCTAGCCTACGCAGATGATGTGAGAGCTCAAGATGCTGCAGCGTACGCCATGCAGGTATGCACTGTGCTAAAGATCATGTCCTTTGTGACTCACTTTTAGCATTGAGTATTGAGCAAGAAGATATTTAGTGGTTTTACATATTAGCTTGAAATGGGTGAAAACTAAGGATGAGTTGATATAAACATATTGGCCTGATTAATGGCTGATATTAAAATTTTTGGGAAATGAGAATGCACATTTAAAATTATATATATATTGACTAATACTGATCAATTAAAAAAAAACTCAATTTCAGCAGATAAATATTTTGATACCAATATGTTGTAGGTTTTAGGAGATTTAAACTCTGTAACCTTCTGTTTCAGGAACTGCTGTCATTATTTGAATGTCGGGAAGGCAGGACTGACTCACCAGGTCGCCGTCTATGGAGAAGATTCCCAGAGCAGGTTCAGGAAATCCTGGAGCCGCATCTCAATACCAGGTTGGGGACGATCATTTTGCATGGCTTGTTGACTGCTGCTGATTTTAGAGCCATAAATGTTGTTCATAAAACGCACTCATTTTAATCATTTGTAGGTATAAGAGCTCTCAGAAAGTGGTGAACTGGTCTAAGTTGAAAAAGCCTATATATCTCAGCAGCCGTGGAAGCAAATTCTCTGACTGGTCTGCAACATGGGCAGCATATCTCATCAGTAAAGTAAGTCCACATCCACCTTTTTTCCCAGCCTCAAATGTAGACAAAAGCCTAATTCTGCCTCTGCTTTTCCTTTGTTTTAGGTTAGACATGAGCTTGCTGGAAAAGTCTTCAACTGCTGTAGTTTCATCATAAAGCATGATTACAAAGTGACCATCTACCTGTTGCCCCACATTTTGGTCAATGTGCTGATTGGATGCACTCAAGAGGAGCAGCGAGAGGTACAAAATCAAGCTTTGTGGAAAGGACTTGGTATTGATTTTTGATAGGAATCTGGGCAAGTAGTTTTTGCTCAGTAAAGTTTATTAAAAGAAGCAATGGCATTACCAGTGAAAAGGCTCAAAATAGTGTTTCTGCTTGTGTCATGTAGGTGAATGAAGAGATGATGGCAGTCCTGAAGGAGGGTGACCCGCGGTTAGTGCGGCTGCAAGAGAACGCCTCCAGTCTGAGTCAGCTCAGCACGCAAACC
This sequence comes from Carassius carassius, assembly GCF_963082965.1. Taxonomy (NCBI): domain Eukaryota; kingdom Metazoa; phylum Chordata; class Actinopteri; order Cypriniformes; family Cyprinidae; genus Carassius; species Carassius carassius. The sequence goes on along the minus strand of NC_081766.1, from coordinate 21,151,342 downwards.
GTCTTCTCCATGCTGGACCACCTCACTCAGTGGTCCCGCCACAAGCTGCAGAGTCTGAGTACCAACAAGAGGCCAGGCAAACATGCCAGAGAGCAGGCACAGGCCACAGGTGACTAACAGAATTACATTTTGATTTAATTCAGTCCTGTTTTCTTCTAGAAAAGCTGCTGGTTATTAATTTTTCATGTCTAGACATTATTGGGAATAATAATAGGCGAAATGCATTAACACACATTACTGACCTGGCTCAATTCTTTGTGGCATGAATTTTTTTCTGTAAAAATATTTTATAGTAAATGCAACCGCAATAACAGATCTGTATCATTTAAGTCAAGTTGTAATTAAAGTATTTCTGACTCTCTCTTCATCATCTTAGGCCCAGAGAGCAGTGAGTATCAAAGTGTAGTAGCCTTCCTAAACAGCATTCCTCAAGATGTGCTGGCCAAGGCCTCCTTCCGCTCCAGAGCCTACACTCGTGCTGTCATGCACTTCGAGTCCTTCATCCGTGAGAAGAAGCAGAACATTCAGGACCATCTTTCATTCCTCCAGGTCTTACCAGTCTTGCATGAGTTTTTCTGGTTAACTGGCTATCGATACTGACTAAATAAATCAAATGAAATAAAATAACAAAATTCGATCTATGAAATATGCTTGGAGTTTGAAAATATTCAGAAAGAGTTTAAAACAGTTGCATGCACAATAATCTTGTTACTTGTCTAGAAATCAGTTGAACTCTGTAAGTTCCGCTGTAACCTGTCTCTTTTGCGTGCCCTCTTCTAGACAATGTATGCAGCCATGCATGAGCCAGATGGTGTGAGGGGAGTGAATGATCTGAGAAAAGAGGAGCCGTCACTGAGAGAGCAGATCCTGGAGCACGAGAGCATTGGACTGCTGCGTGAATCCACTGCCTGCTACGACAGAGCCATCCAACTCGAGCCAGACCAGGTGAGAAGCACACACACTCTTATTCTTATGGGTACCTGCCAAACTCAGTGAGTGTGCGCATATTTAGGCAGACCCAATGGCAAAGTAAGTAAACTACAAAACAATGACAAATGACGTGTTTTTGTGGTTAATAATTCATGTATTTTCAATTTTTTCGTATTCTGGCAACTGATACTTTTTTCTCTCCCTTTCATATCGCTGCATGCAGATTGTCCATTATCACGGTGTTATGAACTCTATGTTGGGTCTTGGTCAACTCTCTACAGTAATAACTCAGGTCAATGGAGTTTTGGCAAGCAGGTAGGTGTCTTGATGTAGACGCAGTCCTCTCTGACACGGTTTCATTCAACCACAGATTTTTGTTGTTTTAAACTGATGTTATTTTCTTTACAAAGGCCACGATGGAAATCCGATCTGAACGCATACCGAGTCGAGGCAGCATGGAAGCTGTCAAAATGGGACTTAGTTGAGGACTATATTGCCTCTGGTAAAGGACTTTTGCGGTTTCTAGAAACAGAAATGTTTTTCAGATTGAAGAAGCATTAATGTTTGTCATATCTGTTTTATAGATTGTAAGTCCAGCACATGGGGTGTCAGACTTGGCCAAATGTTGCTGGCTGCCAAGAAGCAAGATTCCGAGGCATTCTATGAAAAGCTTAAAATAGCTAGAAAAGAACAAGTCGTCCCTTTATCAGCAGCCAGTTTTGAGTGTGGCACCTATCAGAGAGGATACGAGTACATAGTCAGGTAATCTGGTGGTTGATCATTTTAGTAAATTAAAAACTATGCATACATTTTCCTTAAATGCACTTTTGTGTTGGGTCTTAGGTTGCACATGCTGTGTGAGTTGGAGCACGTTTTTACTGAGCTGCAGAAGGAAAGCACAGATGCTGGAGGATCCAAGAAGTCTGAGCCCAGACTCAACTGGGATGCCCGCCTACTCATGACCCAAAATTCGTTCAGAGCCAAGGAACCTGTCTTGGCTCTGCGGAGAGCTCTTCTCAGTCTCAGCAAGGGGTATGAGCACATACCTTCCATGTTAAAAATCCAAGTAATGAGTTCATTTTTGAATATGCTTTTAAAGATACTTGGAAGAGTATTGTCTTTTCTCTTTTCGAATCTTTCTCTTTCTCTTCTTAATTCATTTTGAGGCAAAGAGGAAGTTCACCCAACAATAAAAATGTTAATTTACTCTTGTTTCAAAACCTCTTTGCAGTTCTTCCTGTGAGGAGCAGGTTGGTGAGTGCTGGCTGCAGAGCGCTCGTGTGGCCAGAAGAGCTGGCCATCACCAAACAGCCTTCAATGCCCTGCTCAATGCTGAGAACTCCCTCTCTGAGCTCTTCATTGAGAAAGCCAAATGGCTCTGGTCTAAGGTATAGCAGTTCAGATAATGTTTAAATACCAACGCAGATCTCTTTGATGGAGGTCTTATCCATCACTGACATTGCTATAAGGAATGATGTTGTTGTTGAAGGGTGATGTGCATCAGGCTCTAATAGTCCTGCAGAAAGGTGTGCAGCAGTGTTTTCCTGATGAACAGCCACTCACCGACCCAAAGAGAATCCAGATTAAAGGGAATGCCATGCTGCTGGTGGGCAGATACATGGAGGAGACGGCCAACTTTGAGAGCAATGCTATTATGAAAACCTATAAGGTATTTCAGTCGATTACATATGAGGACTGACAGGAATCAGGATGAATTTTTTTTTTTTTTTTTTTTCAGAACATTTGACCAATTCAGCATAATTTGATCTTTCAGCCCATCACCATCATGCAAACATGAAACATCAAACGTGTAGTAATTTTTCACAGGTTTTTGCATTCAACTGTGCTGTTTAATTTGTTTTACTATGTAACCATGTGCTTGCCAGAAGTCTCTTAACTGTCATCATTGGTGTATTGTGTGTAATATGTCTAAATTCTTTAAAGTAAAGGTTCTTTATTGGCATTGATGGTTCCCTGAAGAACCTTTAATATCTAAAGTCCTTTGCATTGAACAAAAGGTTCTTTATGGTGGAAAATGGTTCTTTAGATTATTAAAATGTTCTTTAAAATTAACTTTGTCCAGCCATAGATCACACAGTGTCTTTTTCTTTCATAAATGCAGGATGTCACCAATCTTTTACCAGAATGGGAGGATGGCAACTTTTACCTGGCCAAGTACTATGACAAAGTGATGCCCATGGTCACTGACAACAAACTGGAAAGACAAGGCAACCTCATCCGTTATATCGTCACTTATTTTGGAAAGTAAGATGTTTTCTATTGGTGATCCTCCTGTAGGAGCAGTTCCTGAATTAAATGTTTCAGTGTGTGATAGGTAGATACGGTAAAGTTTTGCTCTCTTTGTAGGGCCCTGCAGTTTGGCAATCAATACATCTATCAAGCCATGCCCAGAATGCTAACCTTATGGCTGGACTTCGGAGCCAAAGTTTATGAGTTTGAAAAAGGTACAACACAAAATTACCGTAGTATTACCATAAAAATTAGAAAGAAATTTCTGTAGATAATCAGTAGTGTTAAAACTAAGTAACTAAACAATTCACCTGTTGTATGAATGCATCGATTACAAATCTTGCAGATTCATATGCATTGATTTTCAAATATTTTAATCCTTTTATTGACTTTAATCACAAAAGAATCAATCAAATTGACTAACTATAGTTTAAAAAAGAAACCGTTAAAAGATTTACTCATTTTGTCAATGCATTGATAACGAATCATGCAGATTCTTATGCATTGTTCTTGAAATATTTGAACCTTTTAAATAATACATGTAAATTGTTTGTGTGAACCGGTAATTGATTTCTGATTTCCGCTATGACACACCAGCTGGCCGCTCTGACCGAGCTCAGATGCGTGCTGAACTCACGAAGATCAACTCCGTCATCAGCGAACACACCAGCAACCTCTCGCCCTATCAGTTCCTCACAGCCTTTTCACAGCTCATCTCCCGAATCTGCCACTCCAACAATGAAGTCTTCGCTGTGCTGATGGAGATCGTGGCCAAAGTTTTCTTAGCTTACCCACAACAAGCGATGTGGATGATGACTGCGGTGTCAAAGGTCAGACACCTTAGACACATCTACAACCATAAAAAGTGTCTTTCCATGGATATAAACTGTTTAATGTAATGCATCTTTTTTTTAGTCCTCCTATCCGACTCGAATGAACAGATGTAAGGAGATCCTGAAGAAGGCCATCAGCCTAAATGAGTCATTTGGGAAATTTATCGGAGATGCCAACAGACTGACTGACAAGCTGGTGGAGCTCGGCAATAAACCAGTAGGACAAGACTGTACCACTAACACGAAAATAATATTTTTTTCATGCATTTATTCTTAATCTTTACTATTCCTTAACTTTCCCCTTAGGCATTCTTTTAAAAATCAGTTGGTTCTAAAATTACTGTTGCGTTTGGATGTCTTTGTTTAATTGTGTAGGTGGATGGGAACAGCAGCACCCTCAGCATGAGCGTCCATTTCAAAATGCTGAAGAAACTGGTGGAAGAACCTACCTTCAGTCAGATCCTCATCCCCCTGCAGTCTGTCCTTATACCCACCCTGCCTTCCACTGGAGGAGCCAACCCCAAACATGATGTCTTTCCAGGACACTGGGTCTATCTCGGTGGCTTTGATGACACAGTCAGTCCCGCCTGTTTCACCATACACCAGTTTTTAAGCACATAAAGCATCACTCTCATTACAGATGCTACCTTATTCATGATATCATTACATGTTTCATTTCATGAAGGTTGAGATCTTGGCATCCTTGCAGAAGCCAAAAAAGATCTCGCTCAAGGGCTCAGATGGAAAGTTCTACACCATGATGTGCAAACCTAAAGATGACCTGAGGAAAGATTGCAGGCTGATGGAGTTCAACTGTCTCATTAATAAGGTACTAGAGATGTGCTGTTCACTAAATACCTGAATGATGATGATGATGATGATGATGAACGTGCCTTATGAAAATGTGCCTTTGTTAGTCTTTGAGGAAAGATGCAGAGTCTAGACGGAGGGATTTGCACATTCGGACATACGCAGTCATCCCTCTAAATGAAGAGTGCGGCATAATAGAGTGGGTCAACAACACGGCGGGTTTACGCCACATCCTCACAAAGCTGTATAAAGAGAAAGGTGTGCTGATTTCATAGCCTTGGATATACAGTGTGTGTCATAATCATAATCACTCTGAAGTGATTTATTTTGTGGTAATGATCAGCTTATCACCACATAAATAAACATAGGCCTACTGCTATTCAAAAGTTTGGGTCAGTAAGATTTATTCATTTATTATTTCTGGCAGGACGCATTAAATTGATCAAAAAAGGCAGTAAAGACGTATAATGTTCCAAAAGATTTCTGTTTCACCTAAATCCTGTTTTTTAAACTTTTCATTCATCAAAGAATCCTTTTGATTAATTTCTGAAGGGTCATGTGACACATTTTAAAATATATTCAAATTGAAAACATTTATTTTAAATTAGAATAATGTTCACAACATTTCTGTTTTAATGTATTTTATCGACCCCAAACTTCTGAACAGTAGTGTACTGTATATAGAAAATATACATGTATGAAATATTGAAATATTGAGTGTCAAGCAAACTGTTTTCAAATCCTTTTTTTATTTTAATTTTTTTTGTAAAAGCGATGTATTTGTTTTTTTGAACAGGGATCTATGTCAGTGGGACAGAGCTGCGAAAGCTGATTTTGCCCAAAACAGCATCTTTTCAGGAGAAGCTAAAGCTGCACAAAGATGTGCTGTGTGCCAGACACCCACCAGTTTTTCATGAGTGGTTCCTACGGACGTTTCCTGATCCTACCTCTTGGTATATATATATTACAGGCTTTCAGCGTTCATATTCATAATATCTTTGCACAGTAATATGCTAAATGTTTCTTATTATGGTGAGTTTTAAGTAATTCGTTAGATAAGCACGTACTTGAACATCTTTACACATGGGGCAAATGTGGCACTTCACAGGTACAACAGCCGCTCTGCTTACTGTCGCTCTACTGCAGTCATGTCTATGGTGGGCTATATTCTTGGACTCGGCGATCGCCATGGAGAGAACATTTTGTTTGACTCCCTTACTGGCGAGTGTGTCCATGTGGATTTCAACTGCCTCTTCAACAAGGTTTGAGATTAATGAGGAAGATGACAATTTTATTTCTTTCATATACGTAATATCTTTAGGTAACTGAAGAATAAATGTTGTTTTGGTGCTTAAGGGGGAGACATTTGATGTTCCCGAGGTGGTTCCCTTCCGGCTCACTCAGAACATGGTTCATGCGATGGGGCCGATGGGCACAGAGGGGCTGTTCAGACAGGCCTGTGAAGTCACACTCAGACTTATGAGGGACCAGAGAGAGCCACTCATGAGGTGAACATCTCAACTTACACGGGCAGACAAATTTCCACTACTGTTCAAAAGTTTGGGGTCGGTAAGATTTTTAAAATAATTTCGTATGCTCACCAAGGCTGCATTTATTTGATTAAAAATCCAGTATTAAACAGTAATATAATGAAATATAATAATTTATTTAAAAATATATATATTAAAATCTAACTTTTTGCTGTGACGGCAAAACTGAATTTTCAGCAGCCGTTCCTCCAGTCTTCTGTGTCACATGATCCTTCAGAAATCATGCGAAAATAATTTGGTATTCAAGGAACATTTATTATTATCAATGTTGAAATATGTTTTGCTGATTAATATCTTTTTATGGAAACTGATAAATAGAAAGATCAGCCTTTATTTGAAATAGAAACAAAATTGACTGTCACATCAAATTTAAAGTTAACAAAATAAGTAATAATTTATTTTGAAATAAAAACATAACTATGACCCCTAACTTTGAATGGTAGTGTATATACATGCAGGAACATGCATATCCATATCACTTTAGTTGAACTTACTAATTTAGTTACCCTTACTACTACTAGATATTTGCCTTTTTTTTTTTGTATATTATTTATCAAGGGTTAGAGGATTGACCAGTATAATTTTTTTATGACTGTTCCAGATAAAGATTATGTTTATGTCCAACCTGAACTGTATTTTAAAACATTTTCTTTCTGTTATTGTAATAATAGGACTAATCATTGGACTACAACAACCAAAGCTAAATATACAATATGAATAGTTTAATTATTTTGTAAGGTATTTTTTATTTTTTTTGGCAATCTGAATAATCACTTTTGAGCTTAAAATGCAATGCATTCCTCACTTGTAAATGAGTGCATTAAACAAGTAATCTACTTTACCTCTGAACACTGATATTTCCTGTTGAATGCACGTGTAATGGCATTGTTGAATGATATTACTTTTAGATCCACAAACTAGAGCACTTATTAGTAGACATGATACTGATGGAGAAGTGCAGTATTTGTATAATACTTAAAATGTCATGTCTTTTTATTCCTTTTAACCAGTGTTTTAAAAACATTCCTGCATGATCCTTTGGTAGAGTGGAGTAAACCTGTCAAGGGTTCATCTAAGACACAAGTCAATGAATCTGGAGAGATCCTCAATGAGAAGGTACTTCACCCCTTAGTTACTTCCGCCTGAATGATGCCAGATGCTTATCTGTGATGTCTATCATATGTGCTTATATATTCAGCTAAGCAGTATTGAATTTTGAGTAAACATAAGGCATTATGGTTAGAAGTAAGAATACACTTGCTTTGAGTACTGTCAGTGCTTCATCTTAATATGCATTTTGAGCTGTTGCATTTTACTGTAGATTACATAATGAGTTTAAGTAATAGTTGTAAATAGCCATAATTTGTTTTGTTCCACTCTAGGCTAAGACTCATGTTCTGGACATAGAACAGCGTCTTCAAGGAGTGATCAAGAACAGGAATAAAGTGATGGGCCTGCCTCTGTCTATTGAGGGCCATGCACACTATCTCATTCAGGAAGCCACGGATGATAACCTCCTGTGCCTTATGTACCTCGGATGGGGTCCTTATCTGTGATCAACATTTGCACTTCAGAGTTGGCGAACATAGTATTTCTGTTTAGCTCTGTCCTTTTTTCCCCCCTAAAAAATGTTGTTTCTTGTTTTCAGTGTTCCTCAGAAGTTTAATTAAATTTCACATTTCAAGAATGAAACTTTATACTTGTGTTTTTTGTTTTACAACTAAAGTATTAACATTAGTTTCATAGTAAAGCAAACATAAAGCATTAGCTTTTAGCACTAAATATTTAAAAAGATTCTGTGGGTTCAAATAGCTTTTGTGATTGTGGCTTTAAGTTGAGTTAAGTGGCTTTAATGGTTTTAATGGCTTTAATTAGTGGGTTGTGATACAACGGGAATTTTTATTTATTTATTTTTATTTTATTTTTTTTAAGTGTAATATATTGTTCATATTAGTCTCCCAGTTTGAGCTGAACCTGCAGGCTTTATATTTCACAACCAGAAGTGTTATGAAAGCCCTTTGGTGATATTTAATTGTCCACAGGATGTGAAAAGAAAACGTTCCTCGCTCGTTGTCTCCATGCTTGTGATCCGAGAGTGATGTGATGATCAAAGACTGTGGGAGATGATGATGCTGTGTTGTGAGCGTTATTCTGTCTTCTGATTGGCTAGTGTAATTATCTCGACACGCGCGCTGACAGCCAGAGCGTCCCATCTCGTCACGCGCTTCGCTTGTGAACCACCAGCTCCCGCCAAATGGCTTCAGTCACAATCTGCTTCAGGTATGTATTAAAATGACCGCCGAAATGACGTGAATTCAGTGGACTTTGTTTTCAAACGTGTGTATCAAGGCGTTGCTCAAATGAAATCGAACGAATTCCAATCCAGCGGGGCAGAGTAGCCTACGTTACAAACAGGACTTATTCCTAAATATAATGTCAATGGAATTTGGTTTCTGTGAGGCTTTTGCGATTGGCTCATTACCGGTAATATGACCCGTTGTTTATTGCAAATTGTAGAGCCATATAATGCTCAATCTTGTCATAATATTCACGTGTGACCAATTTTATAAGCTTTACAGATTGTCCTTGTGTTCAAATTTGAATTCTATGATATCAGTAAGTGTTTCAATCAAACGAAGTGCACAATAGACATTTGTTACGTCCTTTTTTCTTACTACAAATCAACCTTTCATCTTTTGCTTTAAAATATACGTTACGGTAGCTGCGCAGTATTAATATTTACTGTTTAATATTAGCCTACTGAATAGTTTTCACATTTGTATGGTGTTACGTCCCTTTTGGTCTGTCTGTGTTTTTATGCTGTTGTGAGAGGTGTTTGTTTTTATCCAGGAAGAAGACCGGATTGGTTCCTGCAGGCTGATTGGTGCCACGCCCTGACTGATCAGCTGACTCCTGGACGTGTATAAATGCCTCCTTTGTTGCTACTTCATTAGCCCTTTTGTGCTCACTTGCTATTTGCTTGCCTGGCTATTTGCTTGCCTGACTTTGTGCTTGCCTGACTTTGTGCTTGCCTGACTTTGTTATCTGCTGCTAGAGGGTAAAGATTTGAGAGTGTTTGTCTTTTGATTGTTTATTTGAGTGTTTGGACTACAGCCTGTTTAACGACTTTGAAAATAGATTATCCCCTTACATTGTTCTGTTAGAACCAAATTGTATATATTGTACATAGTAAATTGGGAGGTAGGGAGACCGATGCCACCTTTTTAATTTGATATTTTTCTGTGCCTGTTTTGGATTAGGGAGTTAGGGAAGTAATTGTATTTTTCTTTTCTTTTCTGGATTAGGGCAGGAAGAGGTATATTCCAAATTAGTTGTTTTTGTTTGTTATTTTGGCCTTGTCGGCTCCTGAGGTAAAATCCCAAGGTAACATAAATCTGTTAATTTACTCAAATAAATACTGTTTCATACACTTTTCTATAACAAACCGTACTGTTGTTGTTGTTTTTTTTCATGTTAAGTCCTTTACCCTAGACGGGGCGTAACATGAAATTGGGGGCTCGTCCTATTTTTTCTAAATCGAAATTACAAACTTGTCGTTTTTCATCAGTAAAACAGATCGATTTAGGTATTATTCAACTTGTTGTTTGCCTGGGGTTTTTACTTTGTGTGGGAGGAAACGTAGCTGCGTGATGGCGTCAAAATTTGAATTGGACAAATTTACGATTGCGCCCACACATGAACAATTTGATAAGTGCCGCAAAGACGATTTATTAGTGATTGCAGATTTCTTTGATATTCATGTACCTCGTCACGCACTTAAAAAGGAAATAAAGGAGATGTTGCGCATTGAGCTTGTAAAACAAAGGGTCTTACCGGAAGAGGGTGTGGCTCCGGGTGTTGCTTTTAACCCAGAACTATCTGAAGGTTTGGGTGCTGCTGAGGCGGAACACAAATCTGGCGAAGTTGATGGCATAGATCCCGTTGTCCCTTCACCGGATGAGAAACGGTTGGCAATCCGTTTAAAAGAATTAGACCTGGAACTAAGTCGGCAACAGTATCAGAGTCAGCTGCTAAATGTCCGGGCACTTGAGCTTGAGGCACAGCGTGATATCCGACTGAAAGAGCTGGAGGTCGAGTTAAAGACCCAAGTTCAGCGCACTTCTCCGAAGACAAAGGAGAATGTTATTCCAGGATCAGTAAGTGCCTCATCTGGTAGAACATCTCCTCTACCTACAGCATCTCGAACTGCGCCGGTAAGTTCTTCTGAATTTGATATTGGTAAGCAAATTTCGCTTGTTCCGTTGTTCAGAGAGAGTGAAGTAGACACATACTTCACTGTTTTTGAACGCATCGCGACCACATTGAAGTGGCCTAGAAATATTTGGCCTTTGCTTTTACAGTGCAAATTGGTAGGAAAGGCACAGGGAGTGTGCTCTTCTCTGACGTTAGAACAAAGTTTGGAATATGATGCGATTAAAGCGGCAGTGTTACGTGCGTATGAGTTAGTTCCGGAGGCTTACCGTCAGAAATTTAGAAGACATGTAAAAATCCCCAGCCAAACATTTGTTGAGTTCGCTCGCGAAAAGACCACTTTATTTGAGAAATGGTGTACTGCGAGTAAAATCACGACTTTTGAACAGTTGAAAGAGTTGATTTTGGTTGAGGAGTTTAAAAACTGTATATCTGAAAAAATTGTGGTCTATTTGAACGAACAGAAAGTTTCATCTCTTTCTGATGCGGCTATCTTTGCAGATGAGTTTGTGCTCACTCACAAAGTTGTTTTTTCGTCATCACGTCCTTCGCAACACACCTCCCACTCTTCGCAACACACCTCAGTAGATCGTTCTCACGGTTCTAAGCATGCTGTAGTTACTCAAAGGGATGATCCATTGCTTGACACCTCTTTGGTTGCTCGAGAATGTTTCTACTGTCATGAGAAGGGTCATGTGATTGCTGTTTGTCCAGTATTGCAGCGGAAAAATCTGCGGAAAAGTCACAATGTATCTAAGAGTGTAGCTTTCATTCGTATACCGTCTTCTGAGTCCTTAAATTCTGTTGACCCTACGTTTGAACCTTTTGTATGTGATGGAGCAGTTGCTTTGTCTAACTCTGATTCTGAGTTTACACCTGTACGCATTTTGAGAGACACCGGGGCTGCACAGTCGTTTATTTTAGCAAGTACGCTATCATTCTCACCTCAGTCCAGTTGTGGATCGGATGTGTTGGTTCAAGGAATTGAACTGGGAATACTAAGAGTTCCTTTACATACCATTTACTTGCGTTCTGGCCTTGTGACCAGTGTAGTTAAGGTTGCTGTACGTTCTCAATTGCCAGTAAAAGGGATTTCTCTCATTCTTGGAAATGATCTTGCTGGAAGTAGAGTTAGTGCTCTACCAGAGGTTACAGATATACCATGTGTATCAGGGGAAGATAATGTGTTAGTGCAGGAGTTTCCCAATGTGTTTCAATCATGTGTTGTTACTCGAGCTCAAGCTCGAAGATTTGAGAGTGAGGTTGATCTTTCCAACTCATTTATGAGTTCAGAGGTGTCAGAGGTGAAAGCTAATGATGAAAATGATGGTTCCTTGGATGTGGTTGTTGGGCTTAATTTTGATTTTCCTTTTGGCAAGCCACAGCTAATCAGTGCTCAGAAAGCTGACGAAACCCTGTTGACATGCAGTTCCTCTGTGGTAGACAAGACTGATTTACCTAAACATGCAAGTGCATATTTTCTAGATGACGGTGTACTCATGCGAAAGTGGAGCCCTGAGAAAGTGAAACATGATTGGAGCACCGTATTTCAGGTAGTCGTTCCACAATCTTATCGTGGGTACGTACTGAAGATAGCCCATGACCATGAACTTTCTGGACATCTAGGAGTTAGGAAAACCTATCATAACCTCTTAAAACATTTTTATTGGCCAGGAATCAAATCCTCTGTGTCACAATATTGCCGTTCATGTCATGATTGCCAAATTGCAGGAAAGCCTAATCAGGTTATTTCTCCTGCACCTTTAAAGCCAGTTCCTGTATTAAGTGAACCATTTGAAAAGCTTGTGATTGAGTGTGTTGGACCTCTGCCTAAGACGAAGTCAGGACATGCGTACATGTTGACTATGATGTGTTCCGCTACTAGATTTCCTGAAGCCATCCCACTGCGTTCATTGAAGACCCCCAACATTGTGAAAGCCCTTGTGAAATTTTGCACTACTTTTGGTCTACCGAAGGTTATACAATCAGATCAAGGAACCAATTTCACCTCGCGCATGTTTCGTAAGGTAATGAAGGAACTGAATGTTACCCATGCTGTGTCTAGTGCCTACCATCCTCAGTCCCAGGGTGTCATCGAAAGGTTTCACCAGACTCTAAAATCCATGATTCGTACTTATTGCTTACATCATCAGAAAGACTGGGATGAGGAGGTACCTCTTTTGCTGTTTGCAGTTCGTAACACGGTGCAAGAGTCGTTGGGATTTAGCCCAGCTGAGTTAGTCTTTGGACACTCACTGCGTGGACCATTAAAGTTGCTTCAAGAGCATCTCCTCTCTGAAACCCGCCCATCAAAACCTTCCTCCAATGTGTTAGATTATGTCAGTTCATTTCGCGAACGTCTACATTCTGCATGGAAGCTCGCACGTCAGTCTTTAGACTCGTCCCAAACCAGAATGAAGGATAAATATGACAAAAAGTCTGTCAAACGGTCCTTTGAGATTGGTGATAAAGTGCTTGTGTTATTACCTATGCCGGGTTCCTCACTGCAAGCAAAGTTTTCAGGCCCATATGAAATCGAAGAGAAACTAAGTGATACAGACTATATTGTACGAACCCCTGAGAGACACCGAAAGTCCCGTGTTTGTCACGTAAACATGCTGAAATTGTACGTTTCTCATTCAAACTCAGAAAATTCTAAAAATGCTCCGATGATTTCTCCTACTGTTGCTGTTCCTGTTGATGTAGTTTTGCCCGCTGATTCTCCTGGTGTAGATGGTCTTAGTTTGGGCAGTTCCGCCATATCTGGAGCTCGTTTACAAAATTCAGAAGCTCTTACAACACTTAGTTCAAAACTCTCCCATTTACCCGACTCATCTCAAGACTAATTGTTACAGTTAGTTGAAAGATTTTCCTCACTTTTCTCCGATGTGCCAACTGTAACTAATGTGCTAAAGCATGATATTGATGTTGCTGATCATCGCCCAATTAAGCAAAATGCTTATCGTGTAAACCCTACCAAACGCGAAATAATGAAACAAGAGACTGAATACCTTGTGAAGCATGGTTTAGCTTTGCCTAGTTCTAGCCCCTGGTGCTCTCCATGTTTGCTGGTTCCGAAAACCGATGGGTCATCACGCTTCTGTACAGACTACAGAAAGGTTAACCAGGTCACTAAATCAGATTCCTATCCGCTTCCACGGATAGAAGATTGTATTGACAGGATTGGGAAGTCTAAGTTCGTAACCAAACTAGACTTACTCAAGGGGTACTGGCAAGTGCCACTCACGGAGCGTGCATCTGAGGTTTCAGCCTTTGCTACTCCAGATGCCTTCTTACAGTATAAGGTTTTAGCTTTCGGCCTTAAAAATGCTCCAGCAACGTTTCAGCGTTTGATGTGTAAAGTACTGTCTAATGTGAAAAATTTTGAGGCATATCTTGACGATGTCGTGTGTTATTCAGAGACCTGGGAGAGTCATTTGAAGGTATTAGAGGAAGTATTTGTTAGATTTCAAGAAGCTAATCTAACCCTCAATCTTACTAAATGTGAATTTTGTCATGCTACTATTAAGTATTTAGGAAAGGAAGTAGGTCAGGGTACTGTACGACCGATAGAAGCCAAAGTCAATGCCATTGTTAATTTCCCTATACCGGAGACAAAAAAAGAGCTATGAGGTTTCCTTGGCATGGCTGGGTACTACAGAAGTTTCTGTAGGAATTTTTCTGATGTAGTAAAACCTCTTACTGATAACCTCCGAAAAGCAATTCCTTTTTTGTGGTCTCCTCAGTGTCAGATTGCTTTTGATTCTTTGAAGAGTTTGTTATGTAGCGCTCCTGTCTTAGCCACTCCTGACTTTACCAAACCGTTTAAACTTGAGGTTGATGCGAGCGGAACTGTTGCAGGTGCTGTACTGCTACAAGAAGATGAAAATGGAATTGATCACCCATTGTGTTTTTTTTCTAAGAAGTTTAATCGCCATCAATGTAACTACAGTACCATTGAGAAAGAAACGCTCGCCCTTCTGCTAGCTTTGCAACAGTTCGAAGTTTATATTGGTTCAAGCTCACAACCTGTTGAAGTTTTTACCGATCACAACCCTCTTGTATTTTTGCAGAAGTTCTGTAACAAGAATCAAAGATTCATGCGCTGGGCTTTAATTTGTCAAGATTTTAACTTGCACATCCAGTACAAGAAGGGTACAGATAATGTTATTGCGGATTCTTTATCTAGATCTTGTCTATAAACATGTCTTCATGTTTATTTTTGTGTATGGGGGTGTTACGTCCCTTTTGGTCTGTCTGTGTTTTTATGCTGTTGTGAGAGGTGTTTGTTTTTATCCAGGAAGAAGACCGGATTGGTTCCTGCAGTCTGATTGGTGCCACGCCCTGATTGATCAGCTGACTCCTGGACGTGTATAAATGCCTCCTTTGTTGCTACTTCATTAGCCCTTTTGTGCTCACTTGCTATTTGCTTGCCTGGCTATTTGCTTGCCTGACTTTGTGCTTGCCTGACTTTGTGCTTGCCTGACTTTGTTATCTGCTGCTAGAGGGTAAAGATTTGAGAGTGTTTGTCTTTTGATTGTTTATTTGAGTGTTTGGACTACAGCCTGTTTAACGACTTTGAAAATAGATTATCCCCTTACATTGTTCTGTTAGAACCAAATTGTATATATTGTACATAGTAAATTGGGAGGTAGGGAGACCGATGCCACCTTTTTAATTTGATATTTTTCTGTGCCTGTTTTGGATTAGGGAGTTAGGGAAGTAATTGTATTTTTCTTTTCTTTTCTGGATTAGGGCAGGAAGAGGTATATTCCAAATTAGTTGTTTTTGTTTGTTATTTTGGCCTTGTCGGCTCCTGAGGTAAAATCCCAAGGTAACATAAATCTGTTAATTTACTCAAATAAATACTGTTTCATACACTTTTCTATAACAAACCGTACTGTTGTTGTTGTTTTTTTTCATGTTAAGTCCTTTACCCTAGACGGGGCGTAACAATGGCAATGACTTTTCTAGATGTCAGGAATAATATAAAACGGACACAAATGTGGAATAACAATTATGGAAAATTAGTTTAAAATCCTTTTTAAATTAATGTTGTTCACCTGATAAGAGCAGTCTTCCATTTTTTTTTCTGAAATAATGTTCATTAACGTTACTTGATTCTAAGATTAATTTATTGTGACTTTCTGTTGCATATAGAAATTTCCCTGATCTAATAGCCGCTTTAAAGTGTAGATTCAAAAGCATCAAAAATTAAAGCAAAACATTAGATGTTTTGCTTTAAAAAAAAAAAGTTTATTTTCTTATATTTTAAATAAGGTGTATTAAATGTTGTCAATTTTAACAGGTTCTTTGAAATGTTCAGATTTGAGTGATAAAGGATGAAATAGTAGACACATTTATGATTAAAGTACAATATAACCTTGTAAAATATTTGAAAAAATGAAATAAAAAAATCTTAATCTTATATTTACTGTATCATGCATTTGTCTCATATCTAGTTGCAGATATGTGTATGAAAACATGGAGCGGTCAAAGAGTGGAGATATTTCAGTTGATCGAAAGAGGTCAAGTAAGGCCAGAGTAAATGGCCTGAAGAACACAAATCTCAAACCACCACAAATAATGGATTTGTGAATACACACAGTACTGATGAAAGCTCATCCTCACTGCCTGTGCCAGACACTCTGGACATACTGTCACCAGGGGTTAGTGACAAGCTCTCAGAAGGTCATAGGCAGCTCCGTGGCTCTTTCAGAAGAAGCAGAACCCATGACTGTGTCAGAGGAATGGGACAGCAGCAAGCTGAGAGCCCTGTTTACAAAGATGGGACGAACTGGCACCATCATCATAAGCTGGTGACCAGTGTCAGCTTTTCAGGATTCGAGGCACCTCTGCTGCTTCGTGAGAATGGAGATACATCTGGCAGCAGCCATGAAATCATTGATTACTGTAACCTAACACCTCAAGTGCCCTTTGTGCACTGCAAAGCCAAGTCCATTCCTAAAAAGAGGATCTCACTGAGGAAACATAGGAAGGCCACTAAGGACTTGTTTGTTCACAATAGACACAGACGTGAAAAAGCTATGTCCCCAAGTACACCATGTCATGTTACAGGTGAGAATGTTCCAACATTGAGGAACATGGTAAGGCACCGAAAACACACTACTGCAGGAAACGCATATAATGAACTCAGTGAGACTCCCTCCGATTCTTCCAGTGAATGTTGTTCTAATGTCTGCTGCTTCATTAAAAAGCTTTGGATCTCAGGCTGGTTGTGGTGAGATTTTTGCTAATGATCTTGTATCACCTGAGGGGTCCTGAGGGGGCACCACACAGTTGCCTGTGAACCTCTGAGAAAAAGCCCTACTACTACAGTTTTCCAGGGAGGTAATGAGTGTCTGGCATCTCCAGTGCATGCGTAGGTCCTGGACATGTTTGGGTTGTGGGAAACCCTAAACAGAACTTTGCTTTTAGGGCAGAAGTTCAAAAGCAACAGGACATGCAACAAAACCCACAACCCCTATCACAGAATCTCCTTCCACAACCAAGTCTGAATATGAAACAACAAATACACCACGACCTGTAGAGGACGAGATCTGGGAATTAAATTCTGATGTGATAACACCCAAAAAAAATGCAAAAATGTGCCTAAAGATCCTTGCGAACAGAGAGTACACTTAGGAGAAGACGACAGCTTCATATGATAACGTTTCATTGGAGTCAAGTAAACCCTATGCAGCAATTTCCAATGAATCATTTGGTGGTTTGGGTTTTTAGAAGACAGTTTAAACATTCTCCATATCTGATCTGAAAATAAAACATGCACATCCTCATTAAGATCCTTAGCCCAAACAGTTGTAATAGATAAAGGTTTGTAAGAATGCTCAAGAAGAAAAAGATAGATGACTGAAGCAGAGGAGGGAGATTCCTCAGAGGGAAGGATTAGTTTGCGCAAAGGGTGAATAGACAGTTGAGAGTTCCAGGTCACCCCATATGCCCGTAGGGCCGATCTAATGCGCAAATACATAAAAAAGGAAGTGCCTGGCAGATTATATTGAGTTTTGAGATTCTGGAAGGATTGTAAACCACTATCATCTTAAATATCTCCCAGAGTATTTACTTTGTGATGAGTCCATTGCGGACAATGGAATGGAGTGTTGCCTGACAAAAGATTATTATTGTGAAAAATTGGCGTATGCTTATGCCAAATTTCAACTAGTTGTAAACGTCTTTCAACATCCCTCCATGTAGAAAGGAGATGGGTTACAATGGGACCAAACCTAGATTTACACTGCTTAAGCGGAACCCCAGAGAAAACCAGATGCCTCAATTTATATGGATACACAATAGATTCCTCAATTGCTTTCCAAGATACAGAAGCATCAGGGTCAAACCAAACTGATAAAGGGCGGAGGGAAAAGGCTTGGGCATACAATCTAAAATTAGGGAAAGAAAGACCTCCATGTAATCTACTTCGTTGTAAAGTAGTCAGTTTAATACGAGGACGTTTCCCATCCCATATATACCATGAAACACATGCATCAAGTTTGTTCCAGTAACCAACTGGTGGAGCTAGAGGAATCATAGAAGAGAAGAAATTAATACGTGGGAGAACATTCATTTTAATCACCGATATACGAGCCTGAAGAGAAGTAGGAAGACGAGACCAATTTTCTAAATCTGAGGATATTTTGCCTAGAATACTACTATAGTTTTTTGAAATAATTTCTTGCAGGGAAGGAAAAATATCTATCCCCAGGTACTTAAAGTTTTGAACTACTGGAATAGATAAAGAAAGGGAAATGGGATCAGATTTAGAATTGAGGGGAAGTAGACATGACTTACTCCAATTAATTTTAAGTCCAGAGAGAAATCCAAAATGGTCAAATAAATCCAATACATGGGGAATAGAATGTGACGGCTTCTCCAGAAACAATAAGATATCATCAGCGAATAAAGAAATATGATGATGAGTATTCCTTATACTTATGGGAGAAATACTTTCAGATAGTCGGACCGCTTGAGCTAAGGGTTCCAAAGATAAGGCAAATAACAGAGGAGAAAGTTGGCAACCCTGACGAGTACCTCGATGTATAAAGAATGGGTTAGAGCAGACAGAACCTGTGAGAACAGAGGCTGCTGGATTGGCGTACAGAACTTTTATCATGTTTATGAAACTCGATCCTAGACCCAGATGCCCATAAATAGTTCCATTCTAGCTGGTCGAAAGCTTTCATTGCATCTAGAGATAATACTGCACAAGGGGAGGACGAACTATTAGTTGAATAAATAATATGATATAACCTGCGTAAATTATCTGAAGCGGAGCGAGATTTAATGAACCCTGTTTGGTCATGGTGAACTAGCCTGTTCATTTATTTCTCTAGACGACGAGATAGTACCTTAGCATATAATTTAACATCAGTCCCTATCAAAGAGAGTGGCCGGTAACTAGAACATGAAGTCGGATCCTTATCTTTTTTTAACAAGAGAGAAATCACAGCTATATTAATAGATGGGTGAAATGAACCTTGAGTAACTGAAAAATGTATCATATCTAACATGAGGGGGCCTAAATCCGACCAAAAAGTAATATACAATTCGACAGGAATACCATCTAAACCTGGGGATTTCCCCTTGTTCATAGATCGAATTGCTGACTCCAGCTCTTGAAGGGTAATCGGTTCAGCCAGGTAATCAGAGTCTGAATCTGACAGCCTAGGTAAATCAAGGTTTGACAGAAAAGATGCAAAAGAGTCAGGGTCACCAACAGCAGAAGAAGTATAGAGGTTAGAGTAAAAAGAATGAAAAGAAATATTAATGTCTTTTGGATCTGTCACAATGAGCCCGGATTGGGATTTCACTGCTGAAATATTAGCAAACTTTTCACCGTTGCGTATTCTTAAAGCTAAAAGGTGGCTTCGTCTACTTCCTTGAAAATAATAATTCTGCCTGCATCTTTGAATCAGGAATTCTGCCCTAGATCTCAGTAATGAATTGAGCCCGGATCTAACCGCCATGATTTTGCTGAGTGTATTGTCTGAGAAACAACGCTGATTGTCTGATTCCAATTCCACTATCTTTTTATGTCGGTTTCTCTGAAGGAAAGAGGCATAAGAAATTGAGTTATTCCTTATAAATCCTTTAACTGCATTCCAAAGTGTTCGCGGATCATCCAATGAGCCTTGGTTAATTTCAATAAACTCAGCAAAATTATTTCTGAATTGACTACAAAAGTTCTCATCTTGTAACAATTTAGGGTTAAATCGCGATCTAGCCGCACGAGACGGTCGAGGGATCAAAGATAATCTGCACAAATTTCCATCATGATCAGACAAAGATAAGGAACAGATATCGGCATCACAAACAGCTGAAGATAAAGAAGTAGAAATGAAAATATAGTCGATTCGCGAATAGGATTTATGAGAAGCAAAAAAGAAAGTGAAAGACTTAGCAGAAGGATTTAGTAAACGCCAACTATCCACCAATGAAGACGAGGTTACACATTGCCTAAGTTTGTCAGAACACAAGGCTTGAGAATGTGATTCCTTTGGTCCAGATCTATCTAGGATATGCGACATTACAGAATTCATGTCTGCACCTAATACAATTTTAAAATCTGAAAATTTTAAAAGATAGGAAGACAAAACAGAGAAAAAAGTAGGTTCAGGAGTACAAGGGGCATAAACTGAAATAAATACAATATTCCTATTCTCCACTATTGTTTTTATATGTGTTATTCTACCGTCTGTATCACAACCTTTATCTAAAATAGTAATATTTAAAGTCCTCCGCACCAATATTAGAACACCCTTGGTTTTAGCACCCGAAGATGAATGAGATACCACTTCATAAAACTTATTATTACACCTGTGTACATCCTCCTCTTTCAAATGGGATTCTTGAACTATATCAATCTTTCTTCTTCGCAAAAAATCCAGAAAACCTGTGCGTTTGTGTGGGCCATTTAGGCCATTAATATTACAACTTAGAATATTAAGGTCAGTCAGAGGTATCAAACAGCATTACTGCATAATAAGTCAAAATACAAATTTGAAAACGAAACCAGTTGAGTCTACCATCAAACCACCCCCCACCCCCACCCTTCCCGTCAGTTTTAAAAAATATATTAACACATTTCCATGAACTATGGCAGACCAAACCAAGAACAAACCTTGATCTGCCAGCACCCCTTAATATGATCCGTGGCGTCAACAAAAACCTGCACATTACAGAAGCACCAACATTGGCCCCAAAGTCACATTTTGACTAAATAGTATCTCTGTTAAAAAAAAGAAAAAAAAAGAATAAATAAACAAATAAAATAAAATAATAAAATAAAAATAAATAATAATAATAATAAATTAATTAATTAAAACAAGAGGTATACTCAATGAAACTATCTAGTAACTATAATTTCAGAAATAAATATTAGAGTTAACAGTGAAAGACATGGACGCCTGAGAGCATCTCTTCTCCGATTAGATAGCAAGCGCCCAGCTGAAGAGTTGATGGATGAATGGGATCTGAAAAACACTCTTGCTTCTTCTGGAGAGTATAGCAATTTAGGTTCACCCTGATTGAGAATGACCTTCAGCGTTGCAGGGTAAAGAAGAAAATTCTGGATGCCTGCTTCTCTCATTTCCTTTCTTACTGGCGCAAATGCACTTCTTCTTTTGGCGGTGGCCGGCGAAAAATCAGCGCGGTTAAGTTGGTTTTGTTTTCGATATTCGTGACACATTCAGCGGTAAACGCCAATAACTCCAAAACGAATTAACCTAAAAAAATCTAAACAGTGTGACCGCCAAAAGGGCAAAGCTGATCATGTTTCACAGCCTTCTTTTTCTATATTTTCCCTCGATATAATAAGCACGGCCCCGTGCAAGCCGTCGCAATGTGCAGAAAGCCGGGAGAGAACGCTCTCAGCAGAGCCCTCAGTTAGGGACCGTGGGGAAAGTGCAAACTTTCTTCGTTTTTTGCTATAGCTCAGTAGGCGGTGTTTTTGTAATAGTTTTTTTAGTTAAAGGGCATATAGACATAATAACAGTGTCAATCAATAGTGGGGAACCGTGGACGTTTTTCACAACCTCTTTTTTGCCCCTACTGGTAGAAAAGGGAATTGCATGTCCAAATGTAACCTTCTTTTTGTAATAACTTTCTACAGCAGGGAGACAGAGACATGAAACTACTGTCAATCAATAGAGGGAGAGAGTGGAAATTTTTCACAACCTTTAATTTTACCCCAAGTGGCTGATTAGGGAACTGCATGTCCAAAATTAACCTTCTTTTTGTAATAACTTTCTACAGCAGTGAGACAGAGACATGAAACCAGTGTCAATCAATAGAGGGGGACAGTGGACATTTCTCACAACCTTTCTTTTTACCCCTACTGGTAGAAAATGGAATTGCATGTCCAAATGTAACCTTCTTTTTGTAATATCTTTCTACAGCAGGGAGACAGAGACATGAAACCACTGTCAATCAATACAGGGAGAGAGTGGACATTTTTCACAACCTTTCATTTTACCCCAAGTGGCTGATTAGGGAACTGCATGTCCAAAATTAACCTTCTTTTTGTAATAACTTTCTACAGCAGCGAGACAGAGACATGAAACCAGTGTCAATCAATAGTGAGGGACAGTGGACATTTTTCACAACCTTTCCTTTTACCCCTACTGGTAGAAAAGGGAATTCCATGTCCAAAATGAACCTTATTTTTGTAATAACGTTCTACAGCAGGTAAACAGAGACATGAAACCAGTTCAAATCAATAAAGGGAGAGAGTGCACATTTTTAACAACCTTTAATTTTACCCCTAGTGGCTGATTAGGGAATTGCATGTCCAAAATTAACTGCCTTTTTGTAATAACTTTCTTAAGCAGGGAGACAGAGACATGAAACCTGTGCGAATCAGTAGAGAGAGAGAGTGGAAGTTTTTCACTTCATTTCATTTTACCCCAAGTGGCTGATTAGGGAATTGCATGTCCAAAATATCCTTTTTGTAATAACTTTCTACAGCAGGGAGACAGAGACATGAATCCAGAGTCAAATCAGTGGAGAGAGAGAGTGGACATTTTTCACAACCTTTTTACCCCTACTGGTAGAAAAGGGAATTGAGTGTCCAAAATTAACCTTATTTTTGTAATAACGTTCTCCAGCAGGGACACAGAGACATGAAACCAGTTCAAATCAATAGAGGGAGAGAGTGGACCCTTTTCACAACCTTTCTTTTTACCCCTATTGGTAGAAAAGGGAATTGCATGTCCAAAATTAACCTTCTTTTTGTAATAACGTTCTACAGCAGGGACACAGAGACATGAAACCAGTTCAAATCAATAGAGGGAGAGAGAGGACATTTTTCACAACCTTTCTTCTTACCCCTACTGTTAGAAGAGGGAATTGCATGTCCAAAATTAACCTTCTTTTTGTAATAACTTTCTACAGCAGTGAGACAGATACATGAAACCAGTGTCAATCAATAGAGGGGGGCAGTGGACATTTTTCACAACCTTTCTTTTTACCCCTGCTGGTAGAAAAGGGAACTGCATGTCCAAAATTAACATTATTTTTGTAATAACTTTCTACAGCAGGGAGACAGAGACATGAAACCACTGTCAATCAATAGAGGGAGAGAGTGGACATTTTTCACAACCTTTCTTTTTACACCTACTGGTAGAAAAGGGAATTGGATGTCCAAAATTAACCTTCTTTTTGTAATAACTTTCTACAGCAGGGAGACAGAGACATGAAACCTGTGTCAATCAATAGAGGGAGAGAGTGGACATTTTTCACAACCTTTCTTTTTACTCCTACTGGTAGAAAAGGGAATTGCATGTCCAAATTTAACCTTCTTTTTGTAATAACTTTCTACAGCAGGGAGACAGAGACATGAAACCAGTGTCAACCAATAGAAGAGGACAGTGGACATTTTTCACAACCTTTCTTTTAACCCCTACTGGTAAAAAAGGGAATCGCATGTCCAAAATTAACTTCCTTTTTGTAATAACTTTCTATAGCAGTGAGACAGAGACATGAAACCAGTGTGAATCAATAGAGGGGGACAGTGGACATTTTTCACAACCTTTTTTTTACCCTTACTGGTAGAAAATAGAATTGCATGTCCAAATTTAACTTTCTTTTTGTAATAACTTCCTACGGCAGGGAGACAGAGACATGAAACCACTGTCAATCAATAGAGGGAGAGAGTGGACATTTTTCACAACCTTTCTTTTTACACCTACTGGTATAAAAGGGAATTGGATGTCCAAAATTAACCTTCTTTTTGTAATAACTTTCTACAACAGGGAGACAGAGACATGAAACCAGTGTCTATCAATAGAGGGAGACAGTGGACATTTTTCACAACCTTTCATTTTACCCCAAGTGGCTGATTAGGGAACTGCATGTCCAAAATTAACCTTCTTTTTGTAATAACTTTCTACAGCAGTGAGTCAGAGACATGAAACCAGTGTCAATCAATAGAGGGGGACAGTGGACATTTTTCACAACCTTTCTTTTTACCCCTACTGGTAGAAAAGGGAATTGGATGTCCAAAATTAACCTTCTTTTTGTAATAACTTTCTACAGCAGGGAGACAGAGACATGAAACCTGTGACAATCAATAGAGGGAGAGAGTGGACATTTTTCACAACCTTTCTTTTTACTCCTACTGGTAGAAAAGGGAATTGCATGTCCAAATTTAACCTTCTTTTTGTAATAACTTTCTACAGCAGGGAGACATAGACATGAAACCAGTGTCAACCAATAGAAGAGGACAGTGGACATTTTTCACAACCTTTCTTTTTACCCCTACTGGTAAAAAAGGGAATCGCATGTCCAAAATTAACTTTCCTTTTTGTAATAACTTTCTATAGCAGTGAGACAGAGACATGAAACCAGTGTGAATCAATAGAGGGGGACAGTGGACATTTTTCACAACCTTTTTTTTACCCTTACTGGTAGAAAATAGAATTGCATGTCCAAATTTAACTTTCTTTTTGTAATAACTTCCTACGGCAGGGAGACAGAGACATGAAACCACTGTCAATCAATAGAGGGAGAGAGTGGACATTTTTCACAACCTTTCTTTTTACACCTACTGGTATAAAAGGGAATTGGATGTCCAAAATTAACCTTCTTTTTGTAATAACTTTCTACAACAGGGAGACAGAGACATGAAACCAGTGTCTATCAATAGAGGGAGACAGTGGACATTTTTCACAACCTTTCATTTTACCCCAAGTGGCTGATTAGGGAACTGCATGTCCAAAATTAACCTTCTTTTTGTAATAACTTTCTACAGCAGTGAGTCAGAGACATGAAACCAGTGTCAATCAATAGAGGGGGACAGTGGACATTTTTCACAACCTTTCTTTTTACCCCTACTGGTAGAAAAGGGAATTACATGTCCAAATTTAACCTTGTTTTTGTAATAACTTTCTACAGCAGGGAGACAGAGACATGAAACCAGTGTCTATCAATAGAGGGAGAGAGTGGACATTTTTTGCAACCTTTTTACCCCTATTGGTAGAAAAGAGAATTGCATGTCCAAATGTATCCTTCCTTTTGTAATAACTTTCTACAGCAGGGAGACAGAGACATGAAACCTGTGTCAATCAATAGAGGGAGAGAGTGGACATTTTTCACAACCTTTCTTTTTACACCTACTGGTAGAAAAGGGAATTGCATGTACAAATTTAACCTTCTTTTTGTAATAACTTTCTACAGCAGTGAGACAGATACATGAAACCAGTGTCAATCAATAGACGGGGACAGTGGGCATTTTTCACAACCTTTCTTTTTACCCCTGCTGGTACAAAAGGGAACTGCATGTCCAAAATTAACCTTCTTTTTGTAATAACTTTCTACAGCAGGGAGACAGAGACATGAAACCACTGTCAATCAATAGAACGAGAGAGTGGACATTTTTCACAACCTTTCTTTTTACCCCTACTGGTAGAAAAGGGAATTGGATGTCCAAAATTAACCTTCTTTTTGTAATAACTTTCTACAGCAGGGAGACAGAGACATGAAACCAGTGTCAATCAATAGAGGGGGACAGTGGACATTTTTCACAACCTTTCTTTTTACTCCTACTGGTAAAAAAGGGAATCGCATGTCCAATTAACCTTCTTTTTGTAATAACTTTCTACAGCAGTGAGACAGAGACATGAAACCTGTGTCAATCAATAAAGGGGACAAGTGGACATTTTTCACAACCTTGCTTTTGCCCCTACTGGTAAAAAAGGGAACTGCATGTCCAAAATTAACCTTCTTTTTGTAATAACTTTCTATAGCAGGGAGACAGAGACATGAAACCACTGTCAATCAATAGAACGAGAGAGTGGACATTTTTCACAACCTTTCTTTTTACCCCTACTGGTAGAAAAGGGAATTGTATGTCCAAAATTAGCTTTCTTTTTGTAATAATTTTCTACAGCAGGGAGACAGAGACATGAAACCACTGTCAATCAATAGAAGGAGAGAGTGGACATTTTTCACAACCTTTCTTTTTACACCTACTGGTAGAAAAGGGAATTGGATGTCCAAAATTAACCTTCTTTTTGTAATAACTTTCTACAACAGGGAGACAGAGACATGAAACCAGTGTCTATCAATAGAGGGAGACAGTGGACATTTTTCACAACCTTTCATTTTACCCCAAGTGGCTGATTAGGGAACTGCATGTCCAAAATTAACCTTCTTTTTGTAATAACTTTCTACAGCAGTGAGTCAGAGACATGAAACCAGTGTCAATCAATAGAGGGGGACAGTGGACATTTTTCACAACCTTTCGTTTTACCCCTACTGGTAGAAAAAGGAATTACATGTCCAAATTTAACCTTCTTTTTGTAATAACTTTCTACGGCAGGGAGACAGAGACATGAAACCAGTGTCTATCAATAGAGGGAGAGAGTGGACATTTTTCGCAACCTTTTTACCCCTATTGGTAGAAAAGGGAATTGCATGTCCAAATTTATCCTTCCTTTTGTAATAACTTTCTACAGCAGGGAGACAGAGACATGAAACCTGTGTCAATCAATAGAGGGAGAGAGTGGACATTTTTCACAACCTTTCTTTTTACACCTACTGGTAGAAAAGGGAATTGCATGTACAAATTTAACCTTCTTTTTGTAATAACTTTCTACAGCAGTGAGACAGATACATGAAACCAGTGTCAATCAATAGACGGGGACAGGGGGCATTTTTCACAACCTTTCTTTTTACCCCTGCTGGTACAAAAGGGAACTGCATGTCCAAAATTAACCTTCTTTTTGTAATAACTTTCTACAGCAGGGAGACAGAGACATGAAACCACTGTCAATCAATAGAACGAGAGAGTGGACATTTTTCACAACCTTTTTTTTTACCCTTACTGGTAGAAAAGGGAATTGGATGTCCAAAATTAACCTTCTTTTTGTAATAACTTTCTACAGCAGGGAGACAGAGACATGAAACCAGTGTCAATCAATAGAGGGGGACAGTGGACATTTTTCACAACCTTTCTTTTTACCCCTACTGGTAGAAAAGGGAACTGCATGTCCAAAATTAACCTTCTTTTTTGTAATAACTTTCTATAGCAGGGAGACAGAGACATGAAACTACTGTCAATCAATAGAACGAGAGAGTGGACATTTTTCACCACCTTTCTTTTTACCCCTACTGGTAGAAAAGGGAATTAGATGTCCAAAATTAGCTTTCTTTTTGTAATAACTTTCTACAGCAGGGAGACAGAGACATGAAACCAGTGTCTATCAATAGAGGGAGACGGTGGACATTTTTCACAACCTTTCATTTTATCCCAAGTGGCTGATTAGGGAACTGCATGTCCAAAATTAACCTCCTTTTTGTAATAACTTTCTACAGCAGTGAGTCAGAGACATGAAACCAGTGTCAATCAATAGAGGGGGACAGTGGACATTTTTCACAACCTTTCTTTTTACCCCTACTGGTAGAAAAGGGAATTGCATGTCCAAATTTAACCTTCTTTTTGTAATAACTTTCTACAGCAGGGAGACAGAGACATGAAACCACTGTCAGTCAATAGAGGGAGAGAGTGGACATTTTTCACAACCTTTAATTTTACCCAAGTGGCTGATTAGGGAACTGCATGTCCAAAATTAACCTTCTTTCTGTAATAACTTTCTACAGCAGGGAGACAGAGACATGGAACCAGTGCCAATCAATAGAGGGGGACAGTGGACATTTTTCACAACCTTTCTTTTTACCACTACTGGTAGGAAAGAAAAATGGCTTTTCTTCAACAGTTTTGTTTCAACATACCGGTTGATCAAAACATATATATATATATATATATATATATATATATATATATTACTCTTTTTTTCTATTTTATTAAAAGGTTTTTAGAAGTAAATCAATAACTATTAACATTTTACAATATTTAAAGTCTAACACATATAAAAGCTAAAAACTATTGAATAAAACCAAAAAAGAGCTTAATTGGAGAAAAACAGGTGTTTGGCAGTAACATTAAAGTTACACACAGATTTTAAGATTTTGAAATCATGTGCCTCAAACTTATGGGACATATCTAATCAAAATGTAGCTATGTAAGAGAGAGGAACACATTAATATTTCCTGTTCATAAATGTAGGGGTGTAGTTAAAATCAATCTCGGCCAATACAGCAAAACATTTGCAAATTTACAAATAAAATATAAAAGATAAACACACACACACACACACACACACACATACACATATATATATATATATATATATATATATATATATATATATATATATATATTCGAACATCACTATTTAAAAAAAAAAATCCAAAGTTTGTTTTTAAAATAAAAAATTATTTAACATTTAAAAATTATTTTATAACATGAAATTTAGAGGTTACGGTTCGGGGCAGCCACCAGCCATTGGAAAGTACCCAAAAAATTATAATTATGATACAGTTTTAAGTTTACTGATATTTTACATTTTATGGGGGGTTTAAATAAATAACACAAGGATCTTGGTAAATATCTAATGTTTGAATACTTAAATGCATTTCTCAATTGTTTTTTGGTTTTGGGACATTACTTGGCACCAATTCTGTGCTTCTCATATTCATATCAGACATTTAAGTTGACAGATGAAGGCTGTGATACTGTAGTTGTTCACTAGATGGATTCTAGAAGATACAATGACCAACAAATACATAAATTATGTTAGTATGTACTGTAAGTATAGTATTATTACTGCACTACTAGATCATTAAAATAATTTAAGTAATGTTTTTACAAAATTACTAAGTTTTGGTAGTATTTTAAAAATAGGTCTAATTTGTTAACACTATTTAATGCATTACTATACATTAACTGAATATGAACAATATATATTTTTGGAGCATTTATCAATCTTTCAATGTTTTAATGTTACTTGATTTATTTTTCTTCATGTTGATCCACGGTACATTAACTGATGTTAACAGATACACAACTGAAAGTTAATAATGTATTTTTAGTATGTAATTATAGAATTAATACTATAAAACATATTGTTCAAGTTAACATGCACAGTTAAGTACTGTTAACATATTAAATGAACATTCCACTTTTTTGGAAATGGGCTCATTCTCAAACTCCCAGTTTATACCATTTTTGAATCCATTCAGCCGATCTCAGGTTTTTGAGACCAGCAGCATGGCATTCAGAAATGACCAAAGAGTATGGATATTTTTCCTATTTAAAACTTTCCTCTTTTGTAGTTATATTGTGTACTAAGACCGGTGGAAAATGTCAAGTTGTGATTTTCTAGGCCGATATGATTAAAAACTATACTCATTCCGGTGTAATAATCAGGGAACGGTGCAGCCATAACATGAGCGCAGCAGTCGCAGTGATATCACTGCAGTAAAACTCAACTTATTAACTCTGGGGGAGTTGGAGAATGAGCATATTTCCAAAAAAGGGGAGTGTTCCTTTAAACCTTATTGTAAACCATTATTAAAGGTTTATATTTTGTTGTCTGTGTACATGGTGTTTAACCATTTCATTGCTGTAACCCTGTAACCTGCTGTAAACCAGACTGCCAAACGGTTAATATCAATGCATGCACACCTCTTTCCCAATGACACTAGAGGATGGTGGTTGCACTAGTGACTTGGGCTCGTCATTGCAGCTTGAAGCATTTTGTACTTTAATTTAGTAATGGCATTTTCCACCAGGGAGATGTAAAAGCAGTGTCAGTTAATAGAGGCGGACAGTGATCAACTTACACAACCTCACATTTAATCCTTACTGTTGCACAAGGTAGTTGCATTTACAAATTGTACCTTATTTACATCCTGACAATTACGAAATTTATGTAATGCAGAATGATCCTGTTAATACTGTAAACTAATTTGAAACGACAACAGCCAACAGTACAATAGCCCTTTTTGACTGAACTGGTATTTATACACTGATCAAAAATTTATACTGATTTTAAAATTTACTGATTTTAACATTTATAAGGAGCTGATCAAAACAAAAACAACAACAAAAAAACATTCAAGAGTAAACAATATATTTTAACACCTACACTTGTAAAGTACTTTTTACTTATAGAAAAGACACAATCACTTTCTCGTCTTCCATTTTTGTACCTCTTTTTAATTCATTCCGAGACAGACAGAGTGGTACCATTTTTTACAGTTGCTGCACTGAATCTAGTGGAAATAAAAATTGTCACAAGTAAACTTAATTTTTAATTATATTGAACATATGTTACGTTCGGGAACCCAGGGAAACACAGGAGACGAGAGATCCAAACGCACTGTGAGTTTAATGGGTAATCCAAATTCAGAATCCAAAAAGCAGGGGTCAAAACCAAAAATCCATCCAAACAAACAAACAGGAATAGGAATAGGAACAGGAATAGAACTTGAAACTCGGAAGGCGAGGAAACTGGGTGACGGAAAGAAAGGACTCCATGAAAACAAACAGAAACAGACCGGTTAATATAGGCAGGGTAATGACTATCAAGGAAAGACACCTGAGTGCAATTAACAGGAGTGCAATTACTGTGATGAAAGGACAAGGCTTTGTGGGAATTGTAGTGCCTGCGGTGAGGTGCCTATGGGGAAGTGAGACCACTAGCGGAGACTCAGGGAAACAGAGACCAGACAGCGTGACAACATATTAAGTTAAAAATAAACTGTAATTCATTCTTTTATTACTCCATTATTAAGATATTAATTGTAATTTCAGCTTAAAATCATCAAATTGAAATATAGACAATTGAACAAACAGTAAAAATAATAAAACCTTTTGATCTGTATTGACCTAATACAAAATACTACTTAATATTTGATGTAAAGTCATTTCTGTATTAACTGCATACTAATTATCGGCATAATAATTATCTATTTAGTTGAAATAATTTAACATTTCAGCTCTACAGATTGTATAATACCTCATCTTCATGGGGAAGTTGTGGCCTAGTCCCAACTGCTCCCCGGGCGCTGCAGCATAAATGGCTGCCCACTGCTCCGGTGTGTGTTCATGGTGTGTGTGTGTGCACTTTGGATGGGTTAAATGCAGAGCACAAATTCTGAGTATGGGCTGAATGTCATGTCACTTCACTAATTACTAATTTCTCAATGAAGGAGCCATGCTTCCAACTGGACACTCTTTTCCACACAGGGAGCAATGCTGTTTGGGGTTAAATACTGAAAATACAATATCACAAATCAAAGTTTTATTTTAACCATTTGGTCAGACAGACAGACAGACCAGTGTATCAACAAACAGATAGACAGACAGACAGACATACACTAACCTGAAGGATTATTAGGAACACCATACTAATACTGTGTTTGACCCCCTTTCGCCTTCAGAACTGCCTTAATTCTATGTTGCATTGATTCAATAAGGTGCTGAAAGCATTCTTTAGAAATGTTGGCCCATATTGATAGGATAGCATCTTAGAGATTTGTGGGATGCACATACAGGGCACAAAGCTCCCGTTCCACCACATCCCAAAGATGCTCTATTGGGTTGAGATCTGGTGACTTTGGGGCCATTTTAGTACAGTGAACTCATTGTCATGTTCAAGAAACCAATTTGAAATGATTCGAGCTTTGTGACATGGTGCATTATCCTGCTGGAAGTAACCAGCAGAGGATGGGTACATGGTGGTCATAAAGGGATAGACATGGTCAGAAACAATGCTCAGGTAGGTCGTGGCATTTAAACGATGCCCAATTGGCACTAAGGGGCCTAAAGTGTGCCAAGAAAACATCCCCCACACCATTACACCAACACCACCAGCCTGCACAGTGGTAACAAGGCATGATGGATCCATGTTCTCATTCTGTTTATGCCAAATTCTGACTCTACCATCTAAATACCATCATAAATATAAAATAGGTACATATAACAGTGTTCTTTATAAGTGGATAGCATGTTCTATCCACTGAATCAGAAAGATGTATTTTAATGTTGTCTCATAACATTTTTTTTCAGGTACCTTTATTTGTAATTGAATAGACATAAAACCATACATTGTTGACAAGGATTGTGCTATATGTAGTGAAGTGAAGTAAAGCAACATGATGGTGAAGTATAATAATAACAAATACTTGGAATTTGTGGAGTTTATCCCATCCACATGCACCTGGCATATACTTTGTATATTTACACAAAACTCCTGTCATTGTGTCAACAGTGTATGGTTTACGTCTATCCTTTATGTTTTCGTAAGCATAATGAACTCTTAACTCTACTTATCACAATTTGTTAGTTTGGACTTAGTCTGTCTTTCATACTTTGTCATTTGACCTATATTTTGTCTCACATTTTGATTACATAAGTTCACCTGTGGTGTTGCTAATTATTTCATTTGTTCTGTCTAGTTACGTTCTTGTCCTTTTAGTTTGACTTTGTCGGGTAATGTTTTTGACCTCATGACTGCTATCTGTGGATACCCTTTTCCTATGTCATGTGGAATAAATACCTTCTGAATCTTCTCCTATGTGCACCTTTTTCTACAACCTAGCTTCAGTGTGAAACTACAAAATATAAGGTTCTTTAAAAGTTTAAGATCTTAAGAACTACCATCACCATGTTTCAAGTGAAAACACTTTATTAGTAATATGTAGTAACCAAACCACAATAAAATAAAATAACTATTCAGTCATGCAAATTAAATACATGAAATTAATTAAAATAATTAGTAACACTATATTTCAGGGTCTATTAACCAGTTGCTTATAAGTATGCATATTTATAAGCATGAGCCCCGTCAGACTGGTCGTGGCGGAGGTGTTGCAACAATATATAGTGATATTCTCAATGTTACCCAGAAAACAGGATACAGGTTTAACTCTTTTGAAATGCTTCTGCTAAATGTTACACTGTCAGACATGCAAAAGAAATCTAATGTATCTCTTGCTCTGGCTACTGTGTATAGACCACCAGGGCCGTATACAGAATTCCTAAAAGAATTTGCAGATTTCCTCTCAGACCTTCTAGTTACAGTTGATAAGGCACTAATCATGGGAGATTTTAATATTCACGTTGATAATGCAAATGATACATTAGGACTTGCGTTTACTGACCTAATAAACTCCTTTGGAGTCAAGCAAAATGTCACCGGGCCCACTCATCGTTTTAATCATACACTAGATCTAATTATATCGCATGGAATCGATCTTACTGCTATAGATATTGTACCCCAAAGTGATGATATTACAGACCATTTCCTTGTATCGTGCATGCTCCATTTCCTTGTATCGTGCATGCACCATTTCCATGACATACTCATAGATCGATTACAAAACTATACAGGTATTCAAGGGCAGGCTCTAAGATGGTTTAGATCCTACCTGTCCGATCGCTACCATTTTGTTTACTTAAATGGGGTGTCATCTCATTTGTCATCAGTAAAGTATGGAGTGCCACAAGGATCCGTCCTAGGTCCCCTTCTATTTTCAATATACATGTTGCCCCTTGGTAATATTATTAGAAAATACGGAATTAGCTTCCACTGTTATGCTGATGATACTCAGCTATATATCTCAACGAGACCAGATGAAACTTCCCAATTATCTAAGCTAACAGAGTGTGTTAAAAATGTAAAAGATTGGATGACAAATAATTTTCTCCAATTAAATTCGGATAAGACAGAGATATTAATTATTGGACCAAAAAACACCACACAGAATCTTGTAGATTACAATCTGCAACTAGACGGATGTACTGTTACTTCCTCTACAGTCAGAAATCTGGGTGTTATATTGGACAGCAATTTGTCTTTTGAAAATCATATTTCCAATGTTACAAAAACCGCATTCTTCCATCTTAGAAACATTGCCAAGCTACGAAACATGTTATCTGTTTCTGATGCAGAAAAGCTAGTTCATGCTTTCATGACCTCTAGACTGGACTATTGTAATGCACTTCTAGGTGGTTGTCCTGCTTCGTCAATAAACAAGCTACAGGTAGTCCAAAATGCAGCAGCTAGAGTCCTTACCAGGTCAAGAAAATATGATCATATTACCCCAATTTTACAGTCTCTGCACTGGCTACCTATTAAGTTCCGTATCAGTTACAAATTATCATTACTTACCTATAAGGCCCTAAATGGTTTAGCTCCTGCGTACCTAACTAGCCTTCTACCACGCTACAACCCATCACGCTCCCTAAGGTCACAAAACACTGGACTTTTGGTAGTTCCTAGGATAGCAAAGTCCACTAAAGGAGGTAGAGCTTTTTCACATTTGGCTCCCAAACCCTGGAATAGCCTTCCTGATAATGTTCGGGGTTCAGACACACTCTCTCTGTTTAAATCTAGATTAAAAACGCATCTCTTTCGCCAAGCATTCGAATAATGTATCTCTTAAATTGTGAGTGTAGTTGCATCTGCATTTTTATTCTTTAGCTTGGGTTAAACTAATTTTACTTTGTTGGATCAGCAGCTATGCTAATGATGTCTCTATTTTGTTTCTATGTTTTGCCACGGGATTTACATCCCGTGGTAACTAGGATTTACACAAGCTCCAGTCTGGATCCAGAACACCTGAGAAGAGATGATGCTGACCCTCAGAGGACCCCAGATGATCCTAACCTTGAATCAACAAACAGAACTAACAATTATTGCTACATGTGTGACTGCATCATATAATTACTATTAATTAATAATATTGATAGTTCATCATCTAGCTGACTACGTCTTGTATTATTATTATTATTTTTATTTTTCTAAAATCCTCTCAAACGTGCACAAACTACTAGCTACTACTAAATATTGTAGAAACATAATTTTCTGTAAAGTTGCTTTGTAACGATTTGTATTGTAAAAAGCGCTATACAAATAAACTTGAATTGAATTGAATTGAATTTATAGAATATTAGCCATTTATTAGTAGTAAGCACATATTAACAGAGGTGTAAAATACTTGAGTCATTTTACTTGATTACTGTACTTAATGATTATTTTGGGGGATTTGTACTTTACTCAAATACATTTTAAACTGACTACTTGTACTTTTACTTGTTTACATTTCTGTGGAAAAAAAACAGTGCTTTTTACTCCTTACAATTTTATTTAATCTTGAAAAGTACATTATATTTTTATTTTATCTTATGCACATTAAATATGGTAAACAGAAAGTCAAACGTGTGTGCCTGACGTGGGAACTAATAATCATTGTTTTCATGCATCAAACACACACAATTCTACTTTAATTATTACTTTTGTCAGGTAAATGTCTGGCTTCAAAAGTTCACCACCAAATCTGAGGAAGCATATTGAGGTAGCAAAGTTGCGTTTCCCCCACAAAAAAAGTTTATTCCTTATTTGTTCTGTTTTGATAGAGCCATTAGCTATGATAAACTGAATGCACAAAATAGTGCAAATAAAATCTGTGATGAGAATTTAAATACTATTAATATTTTTGTGGGATTTTTTTCTCATTAATCTAGTCACAAATAACAATTTATCAATATTTGCTAGGAAAAACTACTGTATAAATGCCCAAAATAAAAATTGTAAAGATTAATTGTCCTTTTAGACAGTGACGCTGAATAGACAACACAAATAAAGTGGACTTTAAACATTTTGTATGTATTAATTCTATGACTCATTAATTGAACACATTCTTGTTTTCTGTTTGGAATATATTTCTAGCCTCTCTATCACATCTTGCTCTTCTGTCATAGTCTTGTGTCTTTCTGTCACTGTTTTCTGCGAGTGTTGTGTTTGTTTGGTGCCATGTGCTCTCTCCTGTCTTTTTTGACCCCACCCATCTTGTTACCTCATTATTGTTTAGTTGCTCCACCTGTGTTTCTCAATTGCTCCCGGACTCATTACCTTCACTCTGCACAGCTGTTTCATCCACTCACACACTTACACACACACCTGGTGCCCATTGTCAATGAGTATATATTCTCCACTCTCACACCACTCTGTCAGGCAGTATTAATTGTGTAATGTAAATTGTGATTTGTAAGTGTTCCTGGATACTCGTGTTTTTGCATCTTGGCTGCGTCTGCTCTTGTCTTCATGATTTGTTTCTGTTTTGTTTTGCCTTGTTGGCCTTTTAGTTCTCATTTATTAAAAAGTAATTTCTTCCCTGCACTTGGACCCAGACCCTGTTCTTTCCACTGCTCCGTTTCTACCACTCCCTGACATCTTCAAAGGGATAGTTCACCCATAAATGAAAATTCTATCACCATTTACTGACCTCTGTCATCCCAGATTTTTATGACTTTCTTTCTTCACATGAACACAAGCAAATAATTTTTATTTTTATTTTGAACATGCAATTCTCTAATCAGCCACTGAAAGGTTAAAATGAAAGGTTGTGAAAAATGTCCACTCTCTCACTCTATTGATTGACACTGGTTTCTACAAAAAAGTTACTACAAAAAAAATTCTTCAGGACATCTGAACTCCATTGTGAAGCCTCAGAATATAACGCACGAGTCATACGAAAAAATATCCATTCTCTCTCTATATAGATTGACAGTGGTTTCATGTCTCTGTGTCCCTGCTGTAGAAAGTTATTACAAAGAGAATGTTAATTTTGGACATACAATTCCCTTTTATACCAGTAGGGTTAAAAAGAAAGGTTGTGAAAAATGTCCACTGTCCTCCACTATTGATTGACACTGGTTTAATGTATCTGTCTCTTTGCTATAGAAAGTTATTACAAAAAGAAGGTTAATTTTTAGGACATGCAATTCCCTTATCAGCCACTTGGGGTAAAAAGAAAGGTTGAGAAAAATGTCCACTGTCCTCCACTATTGATTGACACTGGTTTCATGTCTCTGTCTCCCTGCTGTAGAAAGTTATTACAAAAAGGAGGTTAATTTTGGACATGCAATTTCCTTTCCTAGCAGTAGGGGTAATATGAAAGGTTGTGAAAAATGTCCACTGTCCCCCTCTATTGATTGACACTGGTTTCATGTCTCTGTCTCCCTGCTGTAGAAAGTTATTACAAAAAGGAGGTTAATTTTGGACATGCAATTCCCTTTTCTACCAGTAGGGGTAAAAAGAAAGGTTGTGAAAAATGTCCACTGTCCCCCACTATTGATTGACACTGGTTTCATGTATCTGTCTCTTTGCTGTAGAAAGTTATTACAAAACGAAAGTTAATTTTGGACATGCAATTCCCTTTCCTAGCAGTAGGGATAAAAAGAAAGGTTGTGAAAAATGTCCACTGTCCCCCTCTATAGATTGACACTGGTTTCATGTCTCTGTCTCCCTGCTTAAGAAAGTTATTACAAAAAGAAGGTTAATTTTGGACATGCAATTCCCTTTCCTACCAGTAGGGGTAAAATGAAAGGTTGTGAAAAATGTCCACTGTCCCCCTCTATAGATTGACACTGGTTTCATGTCTCTGTCTCCCTGCTTAAAAAAAGTTATTACAAAAAGAAGGTAAATTTTTGTACATGCAATTCCCTTTCCTAGCAGTAGGGGTAAAAAGAAAGATTGTGAAAAATGTCCACTGTCCCCCTCTATTGATTGACACTGGTTTCATGTCTCTGTCTCCCTGCTGTAGAAAGTTATTACAAAAAGGAGGTTAATTTTGGACATGCAATTCCCTTTTCTACCAGTAGGGGTAAAAAGAAAGGTTGTGAAAAATGTCCACTGTCCTCCACTATTGATTGACACTGGTTTAATGTATCTGTCTCTTTGCTATAGAAAGTTATTACAAAAAGAAGGTTAATTTTTAGGACATGCAATTCCCTTATCAGCCACTTGGGGTAAAAAGAAAGGTTGAGAAAAATGTCCACTGTCCTCCACTATTGATTGACACTGGTTTCATGTCTCTGTCTCCCTGCTGTAGAAAGTTATTACAAAAAGGAGGTTAATTTTGGACATGCAATTTCCTTTCCTAGCAGTAGGGGTAAAATGAAAGGTTGTGAAAAATGTCCACTGTCCCCCTCTATTGATTGACACTGGTTTCATGTCTCTGTCTCCCTGCTGTAGAAAGTTATTACAAAAAGGAGGTTAATTTTGGACATGCAATTCCCTTTTCTACCAGTAGGGGTAAAAAGAAAGGTTGTGAAAAATGTCCACTGTCCCCCACTATTGATTGACACTGGTTTCATGTATCTGTCTCTTTGCTGTAGAAAGTTATTACAAAACGAAAGTTAATTTTGGACATGCAATTCCCTTATCAGCCACTTGGGGTAAAATCAAAGGATGTGAAAAATATCCACTCTCTCCTTCTATTGATTGACACTGGTTTCATGTGTCTGTCTTCCTGCTGTAGAAAGTTATTACAAAAAGAAGTTTAATTTTGGACATGCAATTCATTTTCCTAGCAGTAGGGGTAAAAAGAAAGGTTGTGAAAAATGTCCACTTTCTCCCTCTATTGATTGAAACTGGTTTCATTTCCATGTTTCACTGCTGCAGAAAATTATTACAAAAAGAAGGTTAATTTTGGACATGCAATTCCCCAATCAGCCACTTGGGGTAAAATGAAAGGATGTGAAAAATATCCACTCTCTCCTTCTATTGATTGACACTGGTTTAATGTGTCTATCTTCCTGCTGTAGAAAGTTATTGCAAAAAGGGGGTTAATTTTGGACATGCAATTCCCTTTCCTAGCAGTAGGGATAAAAAGAAAGGTTGTGAAAAATGTCCACTGTCCCCCTCTATAGATTGACACTGGTTTCATGTCTCTGTCTCCCTGCTGTAGAAAGTTATTACAAAAGGAGGATAATTTTGGACATGCAATTCCCTTATCAGCCACTTGGGGTAAAATGAAAGGTTGTGAAAAATGTCAACTCTCCCCCTCTACTGATTGACACTTGTTTCATGTCTCTGTCTCCCTGCTGTAGAAAGTTATTACAAAAAGGATATTTTTAACATGCAATTCCCTAATCAGCTACTAGGGGTAAAAAGAAAGGTTGTGCAAAATGTCCACTGTCCCCCACTATTGATTGACGCTGGTTTCATGTATCTGTCTCATTGCCGTAGAAAGTTATTACAAAAAAGGTTAATTTTGGACATGCAATTCCCTAATCAGCCACTTGGGGTAAAATAAAAAGATGTGAAAAATATCCACTCTCTCTTTCTCTATACATTGACAGTGGTTTCATGTCTCTGTGTCCCTGCTGTAGAAAGTTATTACAAAGAGAAGGTTAATTTTGGACATACAATTCCCTTTTATACCAGTAGGGGTAAAAAGAAAGGTTCTGAAAAATGTCCACTGTCCCCCTCTATAGATTGACACTGGTTTCATGTCTCTGTCTCCCTGCTTAAGAATGTTGTTACAAAAAAAAGGTTAATTTTGGACATGCAATTCACTAATCAGCCACTTGGGGTAAAATGAAAGGATGTGAAAAATGTCCACTCTCTCCCTCTATTGAGTGATACTGGTTTCATCTCTATATCTTCCTGCCGAAGAAAGTTATTACAAAAATAATGTTATTTTTGGACATGCAATTCCCTATTCAGCCACTTTGGGTAAAGAAAGCAAATTGTGAAAAATGTCCTCTCTCCCTCTATTGATTGACACTGGTTTCATGTTTCTGTGTCCCTGCTGTAGAAAGTTATTACAAAGAGAAGGCTAATTTTGGACATGCAATTCCCTTTTCCACCAGTAGTGGTAAAAAGAAAGGTTGTTAAAAATGTCCACTGTCCCCCACTATTGATTGACACTGGTTTCATGTCTAAATGCCCTTTAACTAAAAAGCTATTACAAAAACACATACTGAGCTATAGCAAAAAACGAAGAAAGTTTGCACTTTCCCTACGGTCCCTAACTGAAGGCTCTGCTGAGAGCGTTCTCTCCCGGCTTTCTGCACATTGCGACGGCTTGTACGGGGCCGTGTTTATTATATCGAGGGAAAATATAGTAAAAGAAGGATGTGAAACATGATCAACTTTGCCCTTTTGGCGGTCACACTGCTCAGATTTTTTTTAGGGCAATTCGTTTTGGAGTTATTGGCGTTTACCGCTGAATGTGTCACGAATATCGAAAACAAAACCAACTTGACCCCGCTCGAAAAATC
Source organism: Carassius carassius (assembly GCF_963082965.1). Taxonomy (NCBI): domain Eukaryota; kingdom Metazoa; phylum Chordata; class Actinopteri; order Cypriniformes; family Cyprinidae; genus Carassius; species Carassius carassius. The sequence continues at coordinate 21,111,323 of NC_081766.1, read as the reverse complement.
TGGAAAGAAAGACAGCGTTGCACCGTCGGATGTTTTCACCGGGGCGTGAAGTCTGGCTGCCCGCAAAATGAGCTCCCTGTCCTTGTACCCTAACAATTTAAAGATGAAAACCCGTGGTTTAGCGCGATCTGAGGAGAGCCTGGTGTACACGCGATGCGCTCGTTCCACTTCAATCTCTTCCTGCCAGAGACGGGAGCCACGCCGGTAGCGATCTCTTCAAAAAGCCAATAGGGTCGTCCTTTTCGGACCCTTCAGGCAATCCAACCAGACGCAGATTGCAGCGCCTATTGCGATCCTGTAAATCAACAACCTGTTGCTCGAGCGCTGCTACTCGCCTATCGTGATCCGCGACAACTTTCTTTTGTTCTATCATCTCCCCTGTAAGAAGATCCATTTTGGAGCATAGCGATTGAACAACTGACATGTGAGAAGCGAACTCGTTCCGCATCGCTGTCAAATCAGATCTTAGAATTTCCTCAAAGTGTGCAACAGTATTCGCCATCTTATCCACCCAGGGCCAGATTAACACTTTGTTGTACCCTGGGCAACAATATTCAAGGGCCCCATCATCACGACCCCAGGATCACCATAATATGGTCATATACAGAATATATTACTGTAATATACAGTAAATATACTCAATACTTCAAATTCTAACTGTCATCAGGTGTATTTTGATTTACAAATATTTAAATGCTCATAGAACTACAAATGCACTACTATGTCCCCTATCAAAGACATTCACTCACATATGATGCTATGAAAACAAAACACATCAGCATCTGTATAATCTGGTAAAATTGACCCACTACATTGAGAGGGAGGGAAATATCCTCCATTTTCACAAAAATGAATAAATAAGCAACCACTTTCAAACCATTGTTTATTTAACAACATTTATTCCCAATAGAAATGTATTGAATTGATAGAGCTATAACAGAAGACCACAGACAACACATCATGAAACATTTTGGTCCTCAGCTCATTTTAAGCAGAAATCACCCTGACAGGGTGACCCTGTTTCCTCAGAATTCAACAAGGCAATCAAATTATTAGTCCAACACAAACAATTTGAAATCTGCCAGTTTTCCCTCCACAACAATATACAGCATTTTAATAAAGCTGGCACCTCAAGGAAAAAATAAATAAATAAAATGCAGTATCACTGTTATCTGCTCATAAACATTTTTATCCTAAGCTCATTTTAACTTGTTTTAAAATAGAACAACAACATATCACAGCACAATTAACCAGTTAAACATTGTAGTGCTACATAAACATTTAGAAATCTGTCAATTTCTCTGAAGAAGACAAGACAGAAATAAATGCTACATAATCTGGCAAAACACACAATTTTAGTCCTAAATAATGAGGAAGTGCATGTTTGAATTTGAAATGCCTTCATTTGGCAAACACATCTTACAATGGCTTTTTTCTGGACTTTGACTGTGCAAACTGGTGTACAGTATAACATCTTCAAAATCAAGGCCACTAACAAGTTCATGTCCAATAGCTAAAATAGAAAGTGCAGAGCCGTGTCTGTGACACAATTTCTCTCTAGAAGACAAGATAAAAATAAATACTACAAAACCTGGCAAAACACACAATTTTAATCCTAAATAATGAGGAAGTGCATGTTTGCTTTCATTTGGCATCTTGTAGAAAAGTCCTGGCTAGCTGAGTTGTCCTCGTCGTTGACGGAAGCTGACTTAACAGAACTGTCGGCAACATTAACAGGAGTGAAGAAATTACCTATTTTAGGTATATACTTAACATTTTCTGCGTTTCTGATGTCCTTTTCCTTTTTTAATTTCCGCTTCGCGCTCCCATTTAGCTTCTCCATGTCAGATTTTTTTCTGTTGTAGCAATGCCTGACGTAACCCGCTCGGCGAAACATTTGACCAACCTCATGCGGACTGACCAATGAGGAGAGGGTCTTAACTTGAGGCCCTCTCTTCATTGGTCATTCCGCATGAGACTGACTCTCAACCGCTCTCAACTCACGTTCAAAGTCATAGGCAGCGCAGCGTCTCTCTGTGCAGCGCAAAAGCCCGTGTTGACAGTTTGTTTAATGTAAAGCGGGAGATTACCAGATACAGTATTTTGCTCGTGCCCTTGCTGCCCTGGGCCCTTTAGAGGTCTTGGGCCCCTGGGCAATTGCCCAGTTGCCCGTATGGTTAATCCGGCCCTGTATCCACCACATCATCCGTCGGTGGCTTAGATTTCTTCTTAATCGGAGAAGCCGACGGAGACATTTCCTGCTGTTTCCAATTGCCAGACATTAGGAACAGTGTTGTTCATGAAAAAAGCTTAAAATAAAACAAAAAAAAACAGCAAAAAGGGGCCAAACGTATGGAACTCTATTCAAGTGCGACTAGGTTCATGAGCACGTCACGTGACTCACTCCAGTGCATTCCATTAATTTCCCTGGGGACACGTACAGTAGAGATGCTCTTTATGAGCTATTCTGTGACCCTAGTGAGGCTGAGATGACCTCGATCTTTAATGATGAGATCAATCTAACAGACAGCATGGTTGGCCAGTGCAGTGATCTTCCATTATCCATGTACAGCTTCCATGTTGTAGCAGAGGAGAATCTTGCCCCACCTTTGGCTCAGGACTTTGTTGGTCAAGAGCTTCTGCAAAGTAAATGGATGGGGAAGGATTGCTTACTAAAGCTTTGTGACACTGAGATATCTATGGTTATGGGTATAGTTAATTGGCTAAAGAATAGGACTGACAATAGCAACCCAACAGAGTTGAGATCTTCAAAATTGAGCAGTGAAGAAACAAGAGATGAATGTCTGAGATGCAAAACGCAGTCAGCAAGGATTAGTAAATCAACAAAAGGATCAAGAACGGTTAACAGTAGAGGAGACGCAGCTGATTTCAAAGAGTCAAGTCAGAAAAGTATGGGTGTTCTGCCCTCAAAATATAATGCAAACACAGTGATGTCAACCTTGACTTCTCCAGAAAGCCAACCCAAGACCCCAATGAGTGGTGTGTGTTTCAGGATATTCAATATCGACTCTCCTAAAACTCCAGGTGGAGATTTGCAGTCCCCAGTGGTAAGCTCTCCTGGCTCTGGGACAAGGTCTTTGTTTGTGTTGGCCTTAAACAAGGATTCTCTTTGTGAATCTTGCAAGAGTTCCCTGAAAAGTGGAGTGAAAGATCTGCACCTGTGTCGTTCTTGTATATCCCTCATCGAGCACATTAAGACTTCAGATCTTTGGGCCCATGCCAGTTTTCCCAGGTCTACTCTAACTCCACAGCCAATAACCAGAGACCTACTCTCTCCAACCAGCACCTGCGGGATACAAAGTGACATCAGCATAGCTTCCCTTGTTGAGCAGTGTGCTAGTCAGTTGTCTTCTATGAAAATCAACTTTACTTAAGCTCACTCAAACTGTGAAATAAGAGATATCCTTGTACCTGAGCAAGGGGTAAAAAGGAACAAAGAACACTCTCAAAAATACATAAAGAAAAAGAAAAGGTCAGTGGCAACTTCTGAAAGAGGCTTGCATGATAGACCTCACTTAAAGACGTCCATGTGTATCCTTCCCTTTTGGAGACTAAGGGACTTGGTTCTGATGATTTGTTGTTGGAAACTTATGGTCCATGTGTTTCTGAATCTGCTGATGTAGATGTATCTCAAGCTATCAGGCCTACATATCTTTCTCTCATGGCCTCTTTATTGTATCTTTCCACATCGCTGTAATCTTATTGCAAGAAAAATAGAGCTAAGAAAAGTTTCGTAATGACTGTAGAGGTGCTTGAGAAGCACCTATGCTATAGTGAGGCCTCAGAGGAAACATGTCACTTAGTCCTTCATCCTGCTGTCAAATTCTCACATGTTTTGCAGGTATACTCACAGCAAGCGCTTTCTCCTTCAGTTCACTCAAACAATGGCAACAATGAACAAATTGGCATTCTGTACAATAACAGGCTGTCAACTGCAGCAGCAGAGCAATATGCAGTTAAAAGAAATACAATAGGAAAATTGGAAGGGTTTAACAGCATAATACTTAAAATATTTCTATGTTTTGTCTTTTAGAAGCATTTTCAAAGTAATATATTTAGTCTTTTTACACTTTTTAGTGAAGAAGCACATTTTTGCAGATCAGGGTCTTTAAAACCTCTTCTTTAATTACATCATAATGGAGTCAATGGCCATTGTTTTGTGCTTGTGTCAGGGGAAGTGTTTGTTTCTCAGCGTTTCCAGGCTTCCTGGGAATTATTCTGCTGTAGCTGGGTCAGCAGAGGTGCTTGAAGACTCTGATCTATGAGTTGTTTGGTGTGTGCCTCACAGAGCGTTGATGGACTGAATATGTAATTGGGATTTTAGGGGGAGGGAGGGTGGGAGGGTTTTAGTCATTTGGTCCGTTATTAGTACTGTCATGCAAACTATTTAAAAAAAAAAGATCTGAAATGACTACAATCTCCTGAAATGAATTAATGTGGAAACATTAACAAAATTTGATGCTGCAGTTCATTCTTTTTTAATAGTTTTATATTGCTTAGGTGTAAGGGGCTGTGTTTTGATGAAGATTTTATTATTTTTATTTTGCTTTTTGGTGATTAGGACTTGTCTACAAAGAAAACATCTGACCTGTGGTAATTAATTGTTTAAAATGATAATGGAGTTTCAAGATTTTGTCAGTAATGTTTTGCCTTCAGAAAATGTTGAATGTAGATACTGAATGAGTTCGACTGACATCTCTAATCACGGTAAAGTGGATTTTTATCCACCTTCAGTCTGCTTCTCTTAACAGAGCAGCTTTAGAAGATTAATACACAAATAAAACCGGGACAACATCAAGAGAGCATGAGACAGGACTTTCTCTTATTTAGTGTATTTCTTATTGCAAGATCAGCGTACAATAAAAATGTGGATCTTGTATTTCCTTAGCAGGAAATGTGTTTGAATGTGGCCTGAGGTTTATTGCTCGGCTTGTTTTGGATGGTTGGACATGAGTAGTGAATGGTCTATTGACATACTTTTATTTCCTGCTCAGCTCTCAGTGGATCTTCACACAACAGACAGCTGTTTGCATACACATCTGGAAAATATGAAAGCGTGTACCGTATTTTTCGGACTATAAGTCGCACCTGAGTATAAGTCGCATCAGTCCAAAAATACGTCATGAAGAGGGGAAAACATATATAAGTCGCACCGGACTATAAGTCGCATTTATTTAAACCCAAGAACCAAGAGAAAACATTACCGTCTACAGCCGCGAGAGGGCGCTCTATGCTGCTCAGTGGTAGACTACAGGAGCACTCAGCAGCATAGAGCGCCCTCTCGCGGCTGTAGACGGTAATGTTTTCTGATAGTTCATTTCTCTTGGTTCATGTCAAATTAATTTTGATAAATAAGTCGCACCTGACTATAAGTCGCAGGACCAGCCAAACTATGAAAAAAAGTGTGACTTATAGTCCGGAAAATACGGTATTCAGTCTAAGCCATTATTGACTTGCAGTGTTCTGGGGGGCACAGTGTACCAAAATATGTTTTATTATGTAGTGACGCATGATGACATGTTGGTTTTAATGAACCTTTATCAAAATGAGAGGATTACAGATAAAACTGTTATTTTTACACTGTAATGTACAGTATGGCCAATATGTGGCAGTATTGACATTTCACAACCTATGCGTAAGTGCAGAAAACCCAGTGTGAGATTGAACACAATGTTTAAACCACCTGCATTTCTTCACCAGAATCAAACTAAGCTTGTCTGTATTTCCTCATACATTTTTTTTCATCAGAGCAGTACATTTTCTATGCATGCTTGTCTCATCTGATGCTGCTCTCCAGCAGTTCGGCTTGCAGCAAGAGGGGAAGGGGTTCATGTTGGCTTTGACCGGTGTATAATCCATCAGTGTGCTCCTGGGAGTGTTCTTAGCAACCCGGGAGCCACTACAGAGCAGATGTATAGAGCTGGCTGACTGCTGCCTATTGAGAGAGGTGATGCTGAACAGGACTCTGTTCTGTTTTCTGGCTTAGAGAATAAGCCTTATGCTGTTAGTTTGGTTGCATGACTCCGCGGACGATTTAGTCCAATGACATGGGACACAATGGGGGACTGTGTCGGTATTGAGGGATGGAATTAGCTATTCGTGCAGGACACTAGGTTGGAAAATGAATAGACTGCACTGCTGGAACTCTAAACCCTTGTAGAGTTGGTTGATGCTTAAAGGAAACAAACATTTGTCTCAAAGTAGAGTAATTAATCTGGTGCAGCTGTTTCAAATAATTGCCAGTGACAGTGTGTGGAATGTACTCACTTCAGATGCTGAAAGAGTTTGTGAATAATTATATTATAGAATTACCCCCCCCCCTTTTATGCTTAAATACATAAAGGTAAGTTCTATTTTGCATAATCAGAAAATACATTTTTAGGATAATAAATGTTTAATAATAATAATAATTATTATTATTATTATTACATTTTGATATTTAAAGCACAATAAGCATCAAAATTCTTGTTTAGTGTCCAGTCTGTCAGTCAGTCAATCTAATTCTCATTATTGTAATGTGACAATAATTATATATATATATATATATATATATATATATATATATATATATATATATAAAAGGGATGTTCTTAATTGTACTGTAAATTTAAATTGTATATATATATATATATATTTATATATATATATATATATATATATTTACATATTTTTACATTTAATTTGAAAAGTACAATTCTAGGTGAGCAGGTATATCATGGCATTTGTTGTATTTAATTTATGCTTTTTAAAAATGTTTTGGACAGGAGGATTTTTATACACTATCAGATTTATGAGAAAGCAATTTTAAAAAAAAATAATGTCAAAATACACACCATCTTAATCTATAAATGTATAATTTCTTATTTTGAGCCTTATTCTTTTTTTTTTTTGGTGGGTGACATGACATATTTCTTGGTGAGATTCAGCCTTACGGCTACTAGCACATTAAAACGCTGATGTGTTTTCTAATTTCTCCTGTACAGATTCTGAATTTGTGGATCCTGACTGTCTTAAACTCGTTTCTTCTGTCCAGTACCTCAGTCCTCTGGGCAGCGGACCTCTCTACCAGCTGTCAAAGTCTCTACCTTTCTTCCACAAGAAATCTGACATGTTTGCTCATTACTGTCAACTCTGTCAGCAACACTGTCAGCCTGGAACAACAACAGGTCTGTTGATCTGTTTGTCTGAAAAGTGAAAAGTCACATCAGTGTTTTTCTCTGTCCATAGTGTTTCTGCAATCACTGCTATTTTTTATTGCAAATTTATCGCTGGAGTTTTCAAACCGAGGATCAATGACAGTACATATACTAGTGCAATATTTACACTTTAAAATCACTTTATTACAGTCCGAGGGACACATTTTAAACTGTATAAACAGAAAATGTATGGAATTTGACATTGTGGGAAGGTATACTTTAGCTTGTTTTTGCACATCAAAACAATCTGACAAGCTATTTGAAAAGCTCTATTCTGGAGTTTGGAAGAGAAACAGCCAGTTTCTTGAAAGGATTGGGACAGCTGGAGACATAGCAATGGAATCAATTTGAAAATTGCATCAATGAAAATTAGCATTTTCATATGTCCTATTAGAGTTCAAAACAGAGATGGATAATTGTTTATCAGTGAATAAATGAGGTAAAGTAGCCCTTTGAAAGAATGCCTTTAATCTGGCTGATGTGACCAGAATTGATGAGAGGCACCAAAAAAAGGGTCCATTCATACATAGGCCTCTTCACAAAGCAGGCAGGTGGCACTTTTACATGTTGTCTTTGTCCATTTTGGAATGTAATTCTGCCAGTTCAGTCCTTTTTTAATTGGTAAAGACTTCAACTCAACCTAGACTGCAATAGTCCAGCCAGGGTTGTTATTGAACAGAATTCCCATAAATACAACCCCTGGTATGACAAGTAATCTATATACAGCACAGACCAAAAGTTTGGACACACCTTCTCATTCAAAGAGTTTTCTTTATTTTCAAGACTATGAAAATTGTCGAGTCACACTGAAGGCATCAAGGGCTATTTGACCAAGAAGGAGAGTGATGGGGTGCTGCACCAGATGACCTGGCCTCCACAGTCACCGGACCTGAACCCAATCGAGAGGGTTTAGGGGTGAGCTGGACCGCAGACGGAAGGCAAAAGGGCCAACAAGTGCTAAGCATCTCTCGGGAACTCCTTCAAGACTGTTGGAAGACCATTTCAGGTGACTACCTCTTGAAGCTTATCAAGAGAATGCCAAGAGTGTGCAAAGCAGTAATCAAAGCAAAAGGTGGCTACTTTGAAGAACCTAGAATATGACATATTTTCAGTTGTTTCACACTTTTTTTGTTATGTAATTCCATATATAATTCCACATGTGTTAATTCATAGTTTTGATGCCTTCAGTGTGAATCTACAATTTTTATAGTCATGAAAATAAAGAAAACTCTTTGAATGAGAAGGTGTGTCCAAACTTTTGGTCTGTACTGTATGTCTGCACATCCTTCTTTGAGCAGACAGTTATCTGCTTAAATTTAGACGTCTGCACATCTATATTTAGGTGGTTGGTTAACACTGAAGTTAACTTCAAACCATTTATTTACACTCTTAATTGTTATGGATGTAACTATAATACATTTTTGAAAAAAAAAAATGGTATCTTTAGAAGTGGCCTGTATGTGCATGCGATCCTTGCTCTAAACAAAAGGAAGCCGAAGGGTCATTTCGAAGAAGCCCTTTCTGCTAAAACCTTAGCAGCTATTAGTAAAGTATTATATTTCAGGGCCTCAACCTGTTTTTCATTACATCAGCATCAGCCATAACAACATCTGGTACGTGGTTGGTGTCGGTAAAAAAGGCAATGATAATCCTCAATAAAAACACTCTAGTTTGGCACTGACAATTAAAAACAGAAGCTTTTCAGATAGCTTACTTTTTATATTATTTGATATATATATATATTGGGGGGAGTTGTTTTATTTGTGATGCTGTTTAGTGTTCTATTTAGTATACTCAGGATAAGCTGTCAAAATCCTAGAATTAGATGACAGATAATAGCATGTAAGACTTGAACCACTGACAATATCCTAATAATATGAATGACTATATTGCTAAACGAATGTGTTGCATGAATTTGTAGGCTATATAAACTTTGTAAAGTGCAGATTTTGTTGGAGTGGTGTATTAGGAAGGTTACTTTAAGTCACCTCTTAGTGCCATTATATTCTTTTCAAGACAGGGCAGCTGACAATTATCGTAGTTCTGTGCAATATATTGATGTTCTTGCTTTTGTCACTGAGTATTAATAAAAACCTATTTATAAATCCATATGCATTTAAATGACATTGTTTTTGTATTTATGGTGTACCAATGGTTGATTTCACACTCGGATGTGGGCTGATTCAAAGCTGAGGTGTCAGCACTGTATGTATTGACTATAGCTCAGACATTGCTTAATTGACTGAACAAAAGCTAAGCAAACAACAGAGTGACTGAACAGAGCCCTGTATCAGGCTTGGCGCCGGCTGTGCTTTAAGACAAAATCACATCAATAAGTCTGTCAATACATCTGGGTAGAAAATGACTTGCCACTTTTTCTCTAAATGCATTACAATAATCTTAATATAGTACAATAAAGAGTGTACTTTTTTTTTTTTTTTTATGCCCAGGGATTTCAACCAGGGGTCTGTGAAGATACTTTAGGTGGTACATATGACATGTGAGATTAAGAAATAGTTCACCAAAAAAACATTTTGTTACAAGTTAAAACTCCTTGATGGATTTACTTTTTTTTTGCAAACTCAGCTTTGTGCTCTACAAGCTGCTGATTTATTAACTGCAGTCTTGTACATAAGGGTTACTGTGATGTTATTAGCAGCTGCTTTGGCTCTCAATCAATCTGGTGGCACCTATTCACTGTAAGGGATTCATTTGTGAGCAAGTGATGTAATGATAAATTTCTCCAAATCTATTCAGATGAAGAAACTCATGTAGCTACATGTTGAATAGCTTGATGGTGAATACATGTTCAGCAAATTTTCATATTCAAGTTAACTATTCCTTTAAGATAATGCTTTTTTGTTTTGTTCTTAATTTAATAATGTTATACTAATATTGTTTTATAATCTTTGATTGGTGGTCTGTGTCTGTATGAGAGTCCTTGGGTATGTAAAGCTGAATACTGCATTTCTTGACAGTAATAAATGATCTATTATTGAAAAAAAAAAGCTTATAATATGCAGTTGACTTCAATTTACAAATGCATCTATACTTAAGTTGTTTACAGTGCACATGAACGCGCATAGATGGTTTCATTGATTTTAATATGAGCCTTCCAGTTTGGCGCGTGGCGCTGCATGCGAAAACAAAGCCTTTGATTGGTCCAATGGGCGTTTACGTCAGAATTCTATCCACTAACGTTACTCTTGATAGACGCTCGAGCGCTTGCAGTGTATTGGGGCTGCTTGGTGGGCGCTTTCTTGTTTGTCGCGTCTCTCGTTTACCGTATAATGCAAATGTCAATGGAGTGGAAATTTTATCTGAAACTCTCACTCATTTCCCCCTGACTGTCACCGACAAACAACGTGGGACGCTTGAATTAATTACCGGTATACCACACCACAGACGCTTCTGCACTGTTTTTATGCATCGCCGCGTCACAAGTAAATCTCTTGTTTCGCGGAGCTAGAAAATTTGTGCAAACTACTGACAGCGGTGAAGTAAACATTGCACTCTCACCCGCGGTTGAGCACTCACTAATGTTCAAGAGCCTTTGCCTTCTGTGACATTCAGCTGACTTAATAACAGCCAACATGAAGCAGACAGGCACAGCCAGAACGCTTTGACTGTTCTAAAGGACTTTAAAACTTGAAAATCCTTGTTAACATGGAAGAGGCAGGCGCTGGGAACGGTCCTGGGACGCTGGGCTCGGAGCTGGAGCGCTCTGAAGACGGAGGACTGGATGAGGTGCAGATGCATCTCGCCTGCTTACCGGAGCGGTACATGAGAGCCAAGTTCTCTCTCTCTGCCTACATATTTTGTTGGACGGTAGTAAAGTTGTGTCAGGTAAGGCATGTTGCATTTGAAAATACAATACAATTAAGAAATAAACAACATTTAAACGCTTCATAATAAAGAATATATATATTCAACATAAATGTTCACTGCAAAAATACATTTGTTACTTGTTTTGTCTTGTTTTCCAAAAATAATAATAATAAATAAGATTAAATTAAGTGACTTCTTTATATATATATATATATATATATATATATATATATATATATATATATATATATATATATATATTTCTGTTTGAATCAAGTTTATTTTTCTTATATCATTGACAGTTTCATTAATTAAATTGTTTTTTTTTTGGGGGGGGGGGGCGGTCAGTTAAGCTCATCAGTATTTAACTACCCAACCCTTCCCCTCAATCACACCCCTTTTATACCCCAGTCATATTATAGTATGATGCAGTTGAAAGGTGTGAAATCTCCATCACTGAAACATCTTTAATGGCTTGCTGGCTGCATCCATGTGCTATCCTTTTTTGAACTGCTGCCATTTGAAGCTTTCCATGAGTGTAGCAGCTGTAAATCACAACAACTTCTCAAGGTTTATGACCTTTAAGGGGTTTATCTGGGGTTTAGCATCTTTTATTGTAATCAAGGTGTAGCTAGCCTCTGCATGCCCAAACATCAGCAACAAAGTGGTTTCTTGAACTATTTAGGGAATAAAAGACTGTAGTTTGTATAATTAGTATTTTTTGGTAGACATTATCATTTCAAAGACCTTCAGTATTCATGTGAGTCTTCCTGATGTGTTAATGGTTAAAAATGGCTGAAATCTGACAACTTAATCTGGTTTAATAAAAGATGATATAAAAGGTGTACGCAGCTTTGTAATGAAACGAGTCTCAGGTCGGAGGTCACAGCACAACCTTGAACTGGTTTTGATTGGTTAAAGAATGAACACTGACATTGAAGCTCAGCAGGAGCTTTTTAACTTGGTAGAGCACCATATGGATGGCTAGTAGATCAAACAAAGGCATTTATTTATAAAGACGTTCATGATAAAAAAAAAAATGCACAAGAACCAGTAGCTTTTAACAAGCACCATTGTTTACATTTTTCTCTTTCATGTTTATTTGGTAACATTACTTTTAAATATAGAAGGCTTTAGTACTAATTTCATTACAATATACCTGTTTTTCCTCAAAAGAAGTCATAATATTAAAGGTGTGTATTGAAGAAAATCTTGTTTGTTTAATTAAACATATTTTATGATTGTTGCAATAATGTTGTACCAGTTCCCTGGTTTGTACAGAAATGTTGGTACTGTATTATAACACACACATTGAATCGTTCTTGTATATGTTTCCTTTTTGTTTGTCTCCAGAGATTAAGACCGTCGCCTGTTCTTCCCCAGGTAAGCTTAGTCTTTCTTTTGAGTTTGATGAGCATGATTGAACTCTACAGAAAAACACACATAATTCACACTGTAGCCAAACCATATGGAGTAAATTGTTGCCATAATTCCCATTCAGTTCATCTAGATTGTTTAACCACTGATGCAATGAGAGCGTATTATCTAAAACTCTTAGATCTGTCATTTTCCATTTAATATAAGGATCCATTCATCTGAATTTAATCCCACTAAGCGTCTTTCAGCCAAAGGGTTTGATGTAATCATCATTGAGGAGCAAGCATGCACCATCAGGACATACTGTGCTTCTCCTCACTTGCTGCCAGCAGCTTATCTGCCTTAACCCCTGTAGAGGCTGTGCCTTAACTTGTCGGACGTTGCTAAGGACTTGTGCAATGCATTGAAGTCTAGTGTCTGCAGATGATTGGTGCACTCGCCTGATACCATGAACAATATTTGCAATGTGTTGTATTGTGCTGATCAGGTATGAACAGGCCAGAAAATGATGTTGGTTTATTCATTGTGGTTTTAGGCAGTGTTGTCTCTTATTTAATGCAATGATTAGTCCTGATAGTTTACCAGCAGTAGTTGTTGATTCCTGTAGAACAATTTGTTCACTTCCTTACTTGTTTTATTGAAATGTTACCTAATATAATTGCATAATATTTTTCATTCATTGGGAAATACATATTAATAGGAGGTTCATACAGTCATTCTGAATGCTTGTTTGCAGGGGCTTGTTAGTTTTTGCCTTGACATGATTTTGTAGTGACTAATTATGTATTTTTTGTGATTATGTTGAGGTTAGGGGTCAGGTTAAACCATCCTGCAGAAGTGTTATTATAATTGGCATAAATATGTTTTGTTCAAGTTATGTTCTGCAAAATAAGACGGAACTTGATGCGTATAATCATAGCCTGTAAATTCCACCCATTTGGATAGCTTTGGGTGAATTCAGACTGGATTACAGGCATCTTGCACCATAGCATAAGGAAACCTTGTTTAGAGTCATGAAAATTATTAGAACCCTTCATCCTCTCCAGAGTTATTCTTTAAATTGACTAAATATTTGTAAATATATATATAAACACCTCAATGTTATTCAGAGACCCAAATTGGACAAAATATGCAATTTGGTGCAGATGATGTTTTTATATGGCAAAATGTAAGATGGGATTCTTTTACATCATAATTGTGTACATATAAATATTAGTTGTCATGCTATATCTCCTAATTATTTGTTGTTATAAGTTCATATTTAAATGCTTAGTTTTATTATCAGCTGGGTAGTTTTTACTGCTGGGGGAAAAATACAATATGTAATGTACAACAGGTACAGCAAAGTTTGATCATGTTTATAATGGAAATGCATTATAAATTTGTATATCAAATGTGATACAGTAGGCATTATAGGGTTAAGTATGTTGGGATAAGAATTTGACCCATTTATCCCAGCAGATTTGCTGTTCTTCTGGTTGGTTTAGTGGTGTAGGATTTGCCACACTTCTTGTTGCTGTGTGAAGTGCAGATTTGTGTTAGATTTGTGCAACACATATAGATTTAATTTTTGTGCCATTTAACCATAAAATCTTTGATTGAGTGCTCTGTTGTAGTATGTGGTTCTATAGTCTATTTGACTTGTTTGAGTGATGGCATCTATTGTGCCACCCTCATTTATTGGCAGAGCTCTTGATATGGTTGACTGCTTCACCTTTACTACATTCTCCATACTGAACTTTAGATCCCACAAAGAGATCTTGGCCTCACTGTGCTTCTCTTACAGATCTGCTTATTGACACTGAGAGTGTGAGGCACAACCTTTCAGTCACTGTCGGGGTGATTTATGTAGCTTTCAGTTGTTGATCATTGAGCCAATAGTGCCTTTTGGAACATCTGGACTTGCTTTGGCTGTACCTCAGAATTTTCTTTGGAATGAGGTTTCATCTAAACACCAATAAAGCTTTGTGAAGAAAAGCACTTCTACAAGATTGCTGAAACACTGCTGTTCACAAGTTTGGGATCGGTGTGATTTTTTTTATGTTTATGAAAGAAGTCTATTATGCTCAGCAAGGTTGCATTTATTTGACAAAAAATGCAGTAAAACCGTATTATTAGGAAATATTATTACAGTTTAAAAAGTATTTTAAAATGTATTTTATTCTAGTGATGGCAAAGCTGATTTTTTTGCATCCATTACTCACGACACAAGATTTTTCAGAAATCATTATTATTCACTAATATGCTGTTTGGGTGCTCAAACACTTTTATTTATTATTATTATAAATGATAAAATACTGTTGCTGTTAAATGTCTTTGTTGAAACCATGATTTTTTTCCCCCAGGATTCTTTGGTGAATATAAAGAATATAACAGAATTGTTTGGCATATTTACAAACAATATATATATATATATATATATATATATATATATATATATATTTGCAGTGCATACAAATACAAATATCAAAAGTACGTTTTAAATTCAGTAAAGTATAAGAATCACATTCTAATTATAATATTATATATATATTTATATATTTATGTATTTTAAACTGTCATTTAAATACAACAAAAAAGTGTTTTATACTAAATAGAACTAATTATGCAACCTAGTGAAGTTAATAACAGTTGCCTTTAATGAAAGTTTTTTTTGCAGAATATGAAATACTGGTAGAATTTCATGCTTTTCCAGCTCAGCTCTTCATGTCTCAGCTTGTACCTATTTTACAGAAATAAAGTCAGCTGTGTCACTTAAATCCTCTTCTGGGTGTTTAGCGTTTAGCCTTTTGAGTATTACAGGTGTCTCCCACAATAAAGGAGTGTATAAGATGTAGACACTATACCTTTAACTTGGTACAAATGCATGTCTGTATATTTGTATATCAGTCCAATGATTCCATCTGCACCGTTTGCTCTCAGTTGGGACTTATGAAAATCAGGGTTATATATAATGTATGCATTACAAAGTATTTGCATGCTTTAAATGGTGCACCATTATATTCAGTTAGCCTGAAGTTATATTCTTGGATTTCTGGTCACATGCTCCTGTAAAGTATGCTTTGAAGGGTTGTGCCCTTACAGGCGATGCAAGCTACAGGCATGAGTTATAATGCCACAAACATGCTAATAATGCAGCATCAGTCATAAACGGCTACATTATTTCTAATAATAACACATAATCTTCTGAAATCCAAGCAAGCATTGCCCTTCTTGTTTGTGGACTGGAGGAAGAACCTTTCACAATGTTCATGACCCAGTGCTGAACCTCAGGCTTGGCTTTAGACTGCTACATTGGCTGCGGCGAACTCTCATGTGGTGAGCGGATGATAGTACCGAACTGCCAGGGTAAACTTCACCCTGGGTAAAGTTCTCTGGATACATGCTCCATTATTACTCTCCTTAGACGACTTTAGACAATGGATTAAACACTACTGCGCTCACTAAAAATGTCTGGGAACCACAGAGATGTGAAAAGAGGAGCTAAAGAGAGTTGGCAGTACTTGTATTGTTTCTGTGCTTCGGATCTTTCCTCTGTGGATTAGCTGGAATGACAGAGTATTGTCTGTGCTTTTGAAGTGCAACTCATTTTTACGTGGTCCGTTAATCAGTCAAGCATCGGTAAGAGCTCCTCATTATCATGTACCACCCCGCTTGCATTGTGACCTCTTTCAACTCCTGACTGACAACTTCCCTCTGTGCTCGCTCCCCCTCAACCCGCCCATCACTGAATAACTGATTTTGATCACTCACAGTAATAAAAGTCACATGTCTGGCGGGAACAATGGCCTTTCATTTGGTGGTTGCATTCATTATATCTATAATATGTATAGTATTTAGTGCATGATTTGTGCTTCATACTAGGTGAGACAGAGGGAGAGGGAGAAAGAGAGAGAGCGACTGATTCAGGGGGTATTCGTTATGGCCTAAACAAAGAGATCTGGAAGAGCTTGCTTTTCTTTTCATTCCCTCTCCTCTTAGAATAAAGCAACTTCTCACGCACGCTCTTCTTCTTTAGAGGTGTTTGCCGCAGGCAAAGAGCTGCAGGAGGTGTGCCAGATTTGTACGGGCAAGCTGTTTCTTTATTTCGTCTTGCCTCAAAGCACTAAAACCTGCTCAGGTGGACTATATAGACTTCATTTATGAATGTTGACCTGTGGATCATGACTTTGTTGAGTCCTTATCAAATGAATATGATTGGACTTTTAAATGGGAGTTGATGCTTCCTTCCGCTTACAATTGTTCAGTGATTATCAGCCTGGGGGGTACTTGGAACGATTTAAATTTTGTTAAACCTAGAAATCAGACATTGCAATACAGGATTACTGGATTACTGTCAGTCTGTGAATTAGTGGTGGGAATTTTTCAGTGTTGGGAATCTTTCTGCAGATTATATTATTAATGAATCATTTACTCAAAAGATTCATTTAAAAATGCTGATTAATAAAACGTAAATGTTTTTATGAGTGAGTCATTGAATAACTGATCATTTAAAAAACAAATTAGTTCAGGAAAAATTACTTACATGTCATTATGAGTGAGTCATTGAATTATTCACTCAACCAGTTTGTTCAAAAACACATTTATTCAGGAAAGTCACTGCTGTGTTTTGTTTCGAAACACTCAACGGTCAATTCTGTTTTGAATTGACTTTGCAAGTTAATCCTCAGGGGGAAAAATGATTTGTCTTTGTAATCTTTAGTCAAAATCTGCTTTCTCTATGGAATGGTGATTTCTGATGATGTCAGTTTGAGCAGAACATCCTTAAAATATTAAACTCTGAGTCTGCTGCGAACAAGAGTTGGTGTAGATGTGCACAAAAATCATGCCCCATCCTCTGTTTTTTCTCATTTAATTTAGTTTCACTCAGAAATACACAACTTCTAGGTGCAATTTCTGGTTAACGCATACTTTAAAGGGAGAAGTAAAGGGAGCCTCGACTAGTTTGATTTTAGTTTAAAAGTAAATCATTGTAAAAATGGCCAGTAATGTTTAGTAATATTAATGATAATACCAAAGGTCTGGTGTCAGTGAAAGGATACTTGTACATTAATGGGCTGTCAGGTAACCTAATAAGACTAAAACATCAATACAACAGTTTATTTTTCAAAACACTTTACCTGAAAGAATGCGTTTTATATTCCTTCCACTATTGTCCACCTGTTCTGCAAGTTTTATCTCTTTAAAACACTTGTTTGCAGAAATCTCACAAGGATACGCTGCCATGAAAACACACTGCTATGAAAATAAAAGGAGCGCACCGACTTTACCTGTCAGACTGCACTGAGAAATGATTAGCATCCTCTGGGCGAAAAGAACCCTGTGATTGGTTCTTTCTCTCCCTCTCTTTATTCAGAAAACCTCAATTTCTTAGCGGCATCAGGCTTTTCTGACTGGCCATTTTCTCTTGTTTCGCCCCCCCCCCCCCCTTTTTCACTCCGTGTTCTGGGATGGGCTTCCTCCTCCTTTGTTTTCGTGTCACAGTTTGAGCCACAGGCTGTGGAGTGAGGGCTCTGTAAGTCTCAGTGCTTGAGGAGCAGTCAGGGCGATGAATGGACTCTGGGAACCAGTCTGGCTGAACTCAGGACTTTCTGAGGACAGTGACTGTTAGGATGCCAAACAGAGGCTGTGCCCACAGAGACATGGCACAGGTATGTCTGAGAAACTACTTGATGCAGATCTTGTTCTGGTCAGTTTAGCAATCCATTTTCTTTTTGGACATTAGATGACCATATTGCAGTGTTTCTTGGCCTTACTGTAATAGTCTCATTGATGTACACTTTGCGGCGCAGACACCTGTATAGGGGTCAGACACACTGTGCTTTGTTCAGCCATGTTATTTTGCACCACGTTGTAATGTAGCCACCAGTGTGTTTTGTTTTACACTGATAGGTTGGCAATTGTTTAGGCATTTTCTTTAGATGTTATGATGTAATATGTCATGGATAGAACCGTTATGGCAGTTGTGCGTTTTATTTTTGTATTGTTAAGCCAATAATTGTGTTTGGTGTATATAGGCTATTTCACACTTGGACAGTTTAGTCAATAAAACTCTTTTGTTTGGATTCCATGACTCGGTTCATCACACAGCATTGGCCCTTGGGAACTCTTGTTGTATATAATATGTGAATTGTGTAAATTTGAGTTTTGAGATCATGTTTGTATAATACAGCGCTCATGTAGTTCTGTGGAGGAATTCTTTATTAGTCTTGCTGAGTGGTGTTGGCGCAGTGGATAAGACACATGCCTTTGGTGTGAGAGACCTGGGTTCGAATCCACTGTGAGGCACCAATGTGTCCCTGAGCAAGACACTTGACCTCTGACATATATAGCAATTGTAAGTCGCATCGGATAAATGTAATGTAAATGCTGAGATGTCCTGATGAGCTCCCTAATTGCTGAGTTCAGAGTTAAAGCTCAGACAAACAAAGCAGCAGAGACATTTTTATAGCTCTGATTTAGTATCACAGCAGGTCCAACTACAAGTGTTGAATGACATTGTAAGATAGCTTGATAGTAAAACTGGATACTAATGACTGGCACTTGTCAGAATCATACACAAAAGATAGACAGAAGAGAGTAGAACAGCTTTTAGCCATAAATGTTTATAGTGTCTTATACAGAACTAGTTTCAACATTTGTGCCTTCTCCTGTCCTTTGGGATGTAGCTGGATAGTGAGATACATGAACAGCTCTGGAAAATATCTGTTGTGCTCATGCCGATGGAATTGTTGCTGTGTCAGGTACAGTAGCATTTTGCAGCTGCTTGTGTCTGTCACGAAACAGCTGTTGTTTTTATCATAGATATCATTTCTTTTTTCCCCTTTTTTTGCACAAAGCCAATAATAAAAGTGCTTTAGGACCCCGGTTCAGCATAATAAACAAGGCGTGGTGTTGTTTCAGTGTTGTGTGGGGGTCATGAATTGTGTTTCATCTGTCCCAAGAGGAAAAGAAATGTGGAACGTTCCAGTCTCGCCCTGTACTGCCTGCCAGCCCTCCAGCCCCCGTTTAGTCCTGACTCCTTCAGAGCCAGAGAAACATCCCAGAGTGGGTCTGATTTACAGTAACAGTACGTCAGGTTTTGCATAAGTTTGCTCACAAAAGCCTCTGTCCTCTAGTTGCCAACTGTCAACTGTGCTTTTCCCAGGGGAAAACAGCTTCTCTGGACACTGGAGATGAATGGTGCTGAATACTAAATAGTGTGCATAATGTCCACTAGGGGTTGAATGGTTTAACTTTTTCACGGTTTGGTTGGTTTCACAGTTTTAGAGTCACGGTTTCGGTACGGTTCAGTATGTGCTATGTTTATGGAAAAACTATACTTGAAAAAAAGAAGAAGATTATTCTAACTACAAGCAACAGCACAAATAAATACTATAGAGTAAAGATAAAAAATAAATAAAAAATAAAATTAACTGTAATTTTCAGGTTTTTGTTATTATTATGCGTCAGTTTTAGATAAAGAAATTTAATAAAGTAATCAAATGTAACACAGCATTGCTTATTGGACTGAATAAATTAAAGATTATTGTGACGAGTGGGGCGGGGCCGAGAGACGTGGGAACAGAGCGAGGCCGGTGGAGTGATTGGAGATGAACTACACCTGTTCGACCCACCGGTCTCGAGTCCCACGGAGGAGATGGAAGGTTATAAAACAGGAGCGACGACAGTGAAGGACAAGAGAGGACCAAGCCTGGGCTTTATTTTATGTTTTGGTTTTTATTTGTGCGCATCAGTCGTCCGCGAGGGGCTGATGCGCTGTTTTGTGTTTATTTTGATTATTAAAGTTTCATTTCGATTGTCCGCCGGTTCCCGCCTCCTTCTTCCCGATGATTATGGAGTCTTGATTATTACAGTGGTGCCGAAGCCCGGGAGAAGAAGGGACGCGCTGCTGAAGATCCCGCCATGGAGTGTGCCGCCATGGACGCTCGAGGCGGTGGGCTGGAGTGAGTTGCCGGGGACGGGCGAGCTCTCTGCCGGCCGCCCGTGATGTGGAGGGGCGGCTGCCGTCCGTAAGGGAGCGGAGGAGTCGGCGCCGTTCGCCAGGGGGCCGGAGCCTGCTGCCTCCGTGAAGGAATCCGGAGGAGCAGGGAACGGGGGGGCTCCTGCTGGCTGCCCAAAACCGGAGGAGCCGTCGCCGTCCACCGGGTGGCGGAGGGGTGTCGTGCCGTCCGCCGAGGGCTGTCCAGTGCCACCGCCAGGCACCGCGGAGGAGATCACCCAGCTGGTGGAGGGCCGAGCAGCAGTGCGTCTGGGAACCAGATTTTTTTTTTGTTTTTTTTTTCTCTCTCCCCTCTCTCGTCTCTGTCGCTCCTCCTTCCATCTCCTTTTCTCTCGCCTCGTCTGTCCTACCCCCAGGTTCCTGCAAGTCCCCGTGAGCGGTCCCCGTGAGCGGTCCCCCCCGAAGGGAGGGGGGGGAGTAGAGTGCAGTCTCGTGGGTACCCCCCGGCCTGCGAGGGGCGATGGGGGTATGTGACGAGTGGGGCGGGGCCGAGAGACGTGGGAACAGAGCGAGGCCGGTGGAGTGATTGGAGATGAACGACACCTGTTCGACCCACCGGTCTCGAGTCCCACGGAGGAGATGGAAGGATATAAAACAGGTGCGACGACAGTGAAGGACGAGAGAGGACCAGGCCTGGGCTTTATTTTATGTTTTGGTTTTAATTTGTGTTTTGTGTTTATTTTGATTATTAAAGTTTCATTTCGATTGTCCGCCGGTTCCCGCCTCCTTCTTCCCGATGATTATGGAGTCTTGATTATTATAATTATTCTTTATTAAAGTTACAAAAACTTTTCAATCAAGAGCAGTGAGTGATTTCTTTGTTGTTTGATTAATAAAGACTGTCACTTTAAGTGAAGTGAAGTGACATACAGCCAAGTATGGTGAAATAATTTGTGCTCTGCATTTAACCCATCCAAAGTGCACACACACCGTTGAACACCAGAGGTGGGTAGTAACGAGTTACATTTACTTCGTTACATTTACTTGAGTAATTTTTTGGGGTAACTAATACTTTTCGGAGTATATTTAAAGATGGGTACTTTATACTCTTACTAAATCTGTACTTTTACTTCGTTACTGTGGGCGACGCTCCTCTCGTTACTTTATCTTAATGCAATAAATGTTATAACTGCTTTATTCCAAACGCACTGTCTACTTTTCTCTGAGCAATGAGCGATGCCCATTCGCGAATGATTCATTCTTTTTAGTCAATTCTGTTCAAAGGCTTGATCAAACCAATTGGCAAACGAGTGAATTGGTTCATGAATCAGTTTGAATGAGTCGTTCAGTTCCCTGCCGCGCGCGCTGAGCGTCTGAAGTGGTTCACACGAAGTTGTAACGTTTAACATCAGCAGCATTGAAAACGTGGCTATGGAACTGCACTGAATTGAAAGCAGATCTGCAAAGGCTATTATTTGCTAGCGATGGAGATCCTTATTAGATGAACACCGCATGTGCTGTCTACTGTTTAACAGGTAATAACTTGGGCTATATTCGATTACAGTACACGATACCACTGTGAAATTAGTTTGTTGTACGTGTGTGGCTTATAACAGAGGGGAGTCAAGTTGAATGCAGCTTCTAAAAGCCAAAAAACAGCCAATTAAGATTTTATTAATTTTAATACAATCATACCGGTGCGAGTACGTTCAGCGAGTCATATCATCAGCTGCTAAATTCAGATCTGTGTTCGCTTGCTGGCGCTGAGCCAGAGATAGATGCGTTTATACAGCGCTGCGCATTATAACCAATCACACATGATTCTTTTGAGCTTATTAAAGCATTGGCCAATCAGAGGTGTTCCGATGAGTCATCGCTAAAATGCCGGTGCTTCCTTCACTCGCTCCTGACTGAATACCTCTTTCTGGCGAATTCTCTCGTCAGAAACAACAAAGTGCAGATGTGTGTACGAATCTTTAATTAAGTTATTGATTTCACAGTGTTAACAGTTTCAGTGATTTTAATGGGAGTTTCTGAGAGTGATTGAAATCTAGACTGTCAGTGAAAATGATCTTTAATAATGTAAATGTTATTTGCTCTCTTTCTGAACAATGAAAGATTAGTAGCAATATTTATATCACATTAACTTTCAATGTTAAATTCACATTTAATATAAAGTCAGTCATATTAAAAATATGTTATGGCATGACACCTATATCTGTTACTTAAGTAAACAGACAAGCTTTTATAATAAATTACATAAATTAGAGTAAAGGCTGATGAAATATATACATTTATACACACACACATACATTACATACATTTTATCTATATATCTAAATAAAAATAGGCTCAGTATATATGACCCAAAATAACAAGTAACTAACTACTTGAGTAGATTTTTTATCCGATACTCTTTTACTCTTACTCAAGTAACTATTCAAGACTAGTAATTTTACTTTTACTTGAGTAAATATTTCTAGAAGTACTTTTACTTTTACTTGAGTACAGTTTATGGGTACTCTACCCACCTCTGTTAAACACACACCCGGAGCAGTGGTCAGACATTTATGCTGCGGTGCCCGGGAGCAGTTGGGGGTTCAGTGCCTTGCTCAAGGGCACCTCAGTCATGGTATTGCTGGCCCGAGACTCAAACCATCAACCCTAGGGTTAGGAGTCAAACTCTCTAACCATTAGGCCTTGACTTCCCCTTGAGAAAAGAGAATGCACTGATCCAGTGCACTGATACAGTAGGCCTGCGTTCAGCCATTTAAAATGTTTAAACTGTTAAAGCTTAAATGAGTTTAGTTTAAGCACAGATTTCAGCGTGTGCTGTTCAGGTCTCACCTGTGCGTGCACGCCGAGCGCCAACCTCCCGCTCTCTCTCGTGAGGCCAATAAGTAAGTGACTAAAACTGCAATTCATCGACTGGCCGCTTGAGGCTGGCTGCAAAAGGGAGTCAGTCCCATAGACTCCCCATGTTAAAATGCCCAACTTTACAGCAGGAAAAAACATGTTTATAGCCTGGTTCAAAAAATGATTTTGGTCTAAATAGCTCATTTTGCCCTTCATGACAACTGTGAGGGGGGTGAATTTTTTTATAACTCATCCGTTTAAATTATATTAAGACTTAAAGTTCTGCATAATTAAGGGCGTGGCCACTTGAGTGACAGGGAGATTGCCGCTGCTGACATTGCCGTCGCGCTAGGTGGGCGTGGCTACAGCAACTAGCTCCCGCCTTTTTGCCCATTTTTGATTGTCCGGGAGAGTCATGCGGTGACGCGCTGCCAAGATGGCGACGGCCCGCTCTACACACTTTAGGCTTCAAAAACTCTCTTCAGTAGTCTACGGGTGACGTCACGGACACTACGTCCATATCTTTATACAGTCTATGGTGCACGCTATCAGCTCCCGGGTGATGACCACAGACTGTATAAACTTTTTTTTTTCATCAGGAAGCCTGTGGGCCAAGGCTCATTTAAAATGGACTATTTCAAAGTGGAATAGTGTTTTATGGTCAGACGAGTCCAAATTTGACATTCTTGTTGGAAATCACGGACGCCGTGTCCTCCGGGCTAAAGAGGAGGGAGACCTTCCAGCATGTTATCAGCGTTCAGTTCAAAAGCCAGCATCTCTGATGGTATGGGGGTGCATAAGTGCATACGGTATGGGCAGCTTGCATGTTTTGGAAGGCTCTGTGAATGCTGAAAGGTATATAAAAGTTTTAGAGCAACATATGCTTCCCTCCAAACAACGTCTATTTCAGGGAAGGCCTTGTTTATTTCAGCAGGACAATGCAAAACCACATACTGCAGCTATAACAACAGCATGGCTTCGTCGTAGAAGAGTCCGGGTGCTAACCTGACCTGCCTGCAGTCCAGATCTTTCACCTATAGAGAACATTTGGTGCATCATTAAACGAAAAATACGTCAAAGACGACCACGAACTCTTCAGCAGCTGGAAATCTATATAAGGCAAGAATGGGATCAAATTCCAACAGCAAAACTCCAGCAACTCATAGCCTCAATGCCCAGACGTCTTCAAACTGTTTTGAAAAGAAAAGGAGATGCTACACCATGGTAAACATGCCCCGTCCCAACTATTTTGAGACCTGTAACAGAAATCAAAATTGAAATGAGCTCATTTTGTGCATAAAATTGTAAACTTTCTCAGTTTAAACATTTGCTATGTTATCTATGTTCTATTGTGAATAAAATATTGGCTCATGTGATTTGAAAGTCTTTTAGTTTTCATTTTATAAAAATTTAAAAAACGTCCCAACTTTTCCGGAATTCGGGTTGTAATATCTGGGAAGCAAGAATGCCCATCCATCAACAGAAACATAAATTAGCTGAACCCTGCTTGTTTTATGTGTTATTTAAAGCAAACCATATTACAGATGCTTTGTCAGATTTAAGTTGAACCGTGGTCCCAGCGCGTGTCGAACCGTGTGTGGAGAACTGAACGGTTCAATTTTTTTCAGCGAACCGTCCCATCCCTAGTGTCCAGAGTCCGGCCCAAGCATTCTCCCTGTTTTAAAATTATAGGGTGGATACTTTCCCGTCCAGGATCTGAGACTGAAGTATTTTCGTTTCTCTGGTCCAAGCTGTTTTTTTCGACTTATACACATAGAGTAACTGGAATACAGCATTGCCAGAATCTAGTAACTCATTGTGGCTACAGAAAGCCGGACAGGATGATTGGTTGCCTTAAGCTTGCCTTTCCTTGCAAATCTGGACCACAAGCTTGGGGAACATGATTTTGTAGTCATAGACACACACATGATTTGTATGTAGCCTATTATTATATAGTACAGTATAGTATCTGAGAAACTATATTATTATTAAACACATTATAAACATGTATTTTTGAGCAGATATTTGCAGACAGAGAATATATATATATATATATATATATATATATATATATATATATATATATATACCGTGAATTTTAACTAGGTAGTTTTCTGATATCAAAACGGTTGCAGTGAGGCAGTCAAAAACTTTAAATTGGATAATATCAACCATATTCTTTATGGATCTTATATCTTTAAAAAACATTATTGGTGCATTGTTAATATCTTGGACTGTTTTTTCATGTTTCCATTAGCAGTTTTAATTTTTTTTTAATTTAATTTATTATTTTAATTTAATTATTTTTTATTACATTATTGATGAGAACAATAACAATATACGATGATGACCATAATGTGTTTTGTGCAGTGAGCTTTTGACCGCAGAGATCAACAACACATAAACATTTCCTATTCATCCTATGTAATGTAATTTTGCCTAAAGTCTAGCCTTATAGGCTATTTCATGGTGATATTACAATGTTTAATTTTCAGAAAATTTTTGTTGCTTTTGTGAATTTTTGTTGCTGCTTATATGTGAAATGAAAGGTCCTGAAGTAAAACTGGTTGAGAACCACTGCACTACACCCTAATGGCCTTAGAAAGTAAATAGTGGTGCTAGTGTGGTTTAATGTCAAGAATTCAAGTAATTTCCTGAGCTTTCCTTATGTAGTATATCAGCCTCCTGTCTGGAGTTATGCAAGCTTTTCATAGGTCCCTCGACCCCATGTTCATATTTGCAATCCTGCAGCATATGTAAGTGTGAGAGCAGTCATTTTTCAGACCTCAAATTTTTTGTTCAGCACTTTTGTTCAACAGTCCAATGGTTTGAGATCTTTTCTTCGCTGTTTCTTTCTCCTCTTTTTCCCTCCCTGTGAGCTGACCTTAGACGTGCACAGAAGTACACTCAGTACCTACACGACAGATATCATAGTCCAACCACAAAACTCTTTGGAGAAATTTCAGCAGTAACATACACTCCTTGCATACAGTAGTCTTTCTCTATTGATGGCCATTCATAAGTTGTGCGTTCTAACAAATATCTTTTTTTTTTTGCAAGCAAAATCAATAAAAATATGTAACAATCTGTAATTGATTGTCCTTAGACCAGTTGAGATGCAATTTTTTTTTTCATACTGCCTCTGCGTTATGCATATTTATGTAGTATTTATAAGTCACTCCCCACATTTTTTCTTGTTTGAGAGGCCATTTCAATTACAAAAGTTCAAATTAGGGCAAAAAGGTGATTGGAATTTCCATTTAAAGCCAACTTTAAAAGCAAGGACTATTCTGATGCCTAGACACCAGAGCTTATGATAGTTGCTAGTGACGTGTCATGCCATCAATCATATATAATGATATTATTTTGTTATAATGATGTAATTTTGTTATTAATAAAACTTTCTGGTCTAACTAGCCAATTATTTTTTTCCATTTTATTATCACATCCTGTTTCTTGTAGTACCCCTTTACGTTTTTATTTTGAAATTTTAAAAAGTTTTATTTATTTTTAATTTCTTGCTCTTACAGTAAATGACATGCAAGTTTTCTAGAAAGCCTAGAGGCCATACTCTAACAATGATGTGTCTGCCAGACTTACGTATTTCACAAGAATAACACACGCCATCTTTCCAAAGCTCTTTGCTAACACTCCTGCCATAGCAACAATGGATACGCCAGAAACATGCCAAGACTCCAAGTAGCTGTGCCCTTCTAACAACTCACCGAACATTTGGCTTTCTGTGATGCAACAGTTTACCTCACATTCAGATTGACAATTACTGTAAGAAGCAAAAACATGCATGAACAAGTCTGCATCAACTTCAAATTCCCCCTCCAGCTCATCAGGAACTCCGTTTGTCTAGATGAATTGCACTTGTTATTCAGGGCTGTTGGTGCAGGTGTTGTTGGCTTGTGGGTTAGTGAAACAGATACCCCATTTTCTGCCTTCTCTTTGTTTCTTTCACAGCAAAGCAGATTTATTTAAATGGAGCAGTGGGATAATGCCAGCAATGCAAACTGATCTTGAGCCAGAGCTTGCCCTCCGCATGGGAACACGTTGATAAAGGATCTGGTTTCACTCTCACCTTCTTTGTTCTGTTTGAGGTCGCTCAGTTCTGGCTGAACTTGGACTGTGTGTTTTTGGATTGTTTTTGTTCTGTCAAGTGCTGGATAGTATTGGACATTTTTTTCCAAATTTGATTTCTTTAATGTGCTAAAAATCTAAAAGCCTTATTTTTAGATTTGGCTTTTCTAAAATGAAGGCAAACACATTAGCATGGTTAAAAAGTTAGTTTAGCAAAAAATGAAAATTATGTCACTATTTACTCACTATCATTGATTTTCTTTCTTCCAAGAAACACAAGGAATGTTTTGCATGAGCCACATTTGTTTTTGTTTTTTTTTGGCAGATTTTGTTTGGCAGAAGTATTCCTGTACAGGCAAATAGAGTAATGAGTGATCAAACTCACATGTATGGCCTCTGCCCATGTGGGAGTCTCAAAGGACTCAAGTGTGCTCCATAGAGGCTAGATTCCATTTCCTGCACCTGCTAGTCAGTCCATCAATGTGATCATGTCCTTTCATACCATTCTGCCTTTGAGTTTTGCTGTGGTTATGACTAGTAGGATTCATATGATCGAAAGGCATATTTTGGATGAACCATCTGGTCTGTAAGGGGTATAAATAACGACAATGGAAGATTCAGTTACAACAAGCACCTAAAACACTTTCCAGCTTACAATAATAATAATCTAAAATATTAATGTTGAATACAGTCATAAAGTTGATGTACTTGTTATGTGCACTTACCAATTGTATTCAAAAATATGTTGAAGACACAAACGTTTAGAGGAATATTGAAAGGAACATGTGATGAAGGTGAACTCAAAGACAGGGAGACTGGATCCAAATGCAGATAAATGTTTGAGTTGTGGTAAATAAAAGAAAAACACAAAATGATAAGAGTACTAAATCAAAGCAAAAACACAAAGCAAACATGAACCTGAACTGAGAACACAAACTAATCTTTATGGAAGACAACCTAACAAAGTATAAAGAAACACAAAAACTATTCACAGTATACAGGGGACAATAAGAAAACAAGAATTACTGAATTAATCAACAAAGAAGCTAAAAACAGACTACAAGACTTGGACGGGAAATAGGAAACCATAGAACTTTGAATACAACAAAGAAGTCCAAAACAAGACACAAAATGGAATTATGGGACAGAACAATATATATGTATTTTTTTTTCCACAGATGGCAGTCTCAAAATTTTATATTATAATCCCATGAAATAATATTCTTTGCAAATAGCATGTATTGCTAACATTTGTGGTGCTAGTCAGCCATTTGTGTTGTCATAATGTAATTTTCTCATGGTTCCAAAGTAATTTCACATGAAATTTAGGGATTTGCTCAAAAACAGTGTACTGAACTAAGTGTGCACAAAGGCAAGGGAAGTCAATTCACTCGGCTGCCATATTTTGGCCATGCAATGCTAACTCCTATCTTCTTGAATGGGGAAACACGGGGAAAGCTGCTTGCCAAATTCACGTTTAAAAGACATTTCAAGTCAGCAATATAATCTGACATGGACTGACCCATAAACGTTCTTTCTAATCTTCAAATATCTTTTAAAAAGCTTATATTTCAAGTTGGTAAAGCCAATGTGCAGGTGTGGTCCCAAGCATGCATCTCTGTTTTAAAGGAACTGGAGCTTCTAATGGCATTTGCAGTGATGACTTTGCCAATTTACAATTGATATTTTATTTGAAAAATGGCACATATCGCATCATATTGCATATTGCTGTTTCTCTCGTTCATAGTAATACGAGTGTCTTGGTATATTCAGTCTTTGGTGGGGTCTTGAGATAAATGGAAATGCTAACAGATGACTTTCTTAGAATGTTACAGACATTGATAGAGCTAATTAGAATCAGTTGTTAAATTACGTAATTGATGCATTGGATTTTCATTGTCACATAGATGCATTCAAAATCCATAGTATGTGTAGTATGTATTTTGCTCTGATCGAGGGGTTATATAGCATGCAGCACAATTCTCTTAGGAGGAGGGATTGAAAACACTTGTGCCTCTAAATCTCCACTTGTTTGCTATGTTTCCACACTCTCAGAGCCACGTGTCATTATGGGCTTACAAACTGTTACATCACATCAACTGGTGGAATACAACAAAACAAATACAAGACTAACATGCACGTCCAGGAAGACTCAAGTAGGAATGTTGAGCTATGTTTAGGCTCTGCGCAAATGACCAGCACTGAGTCATATAAACATGGATAAACATAGACCGGTCTTATGCTCAGGTCTTGTTGCATACAGGTTGGTGTATGAATGTTGCATTAAGCATCTCAAATGACAATTAGCAGCAGTGCTCATAAGTGAAGTATGTAGCGCTAAGTGTTGTTTTGGAACTGTTGTTGGATAATTTGTGTCCACTTTGAGTCTTTGTTTTTAATTTGATTCATGTTTATTCTCTAGAATTGGACACAAAGTGGCTTATAAATGATGCATAATCGATACTCTTCCTGAATAACTTTGTCAGGCGAGCAAGTATGTGTAGCTTAGGAGAGAATTTATTTTTTAAGTTAATGATTCAACAGCAGCAGAAATGAAATTATACCAGTGCTTTGTTGATTCTTGATTGGTTTTCAGAAGCTCCAAGATGCTGATTTATTTTCTACTCTATATCTCAAGGCTAAGAAAATATGATATGATATAATGATACAAATATTATTATTAGAATTATTATTATTATTATTGTTATTATTAGATATTAAATGTTGTTATAAAAATTATAAATAAACTATAATGTCCAAAATCAATTGTCTAAAAATAAAATTAAAACACACATTATTATTAATATATTCTATATTATTCTATATTATTATCTATATTATTATATACTAAAATGTCTAAAAACAATTGTCTAGAATAATAAATAAAAACTTGGTTTTAGTAATTCAGTTTAAAAAAATACTACAAGTGAATTTAGGCATCGCAATATCAAACATGATCTTCAATTAGAAATTTGTTGAAGATTACATGTAGTTTTTTACATTTATATATATTGTATATGTATGTATGTATGTATAAATGTGTCCATATTTAAAAATAGAGTAAATGAGAATGTACAATATAATCAAATGACCTGTATGCAGTATGGACCAATATAAAAAAAGGTAATATCAACTTATACCTAATATGGTACTGATATATTGTGCATCCTTTGTATATATTGATTAAAATTGTGTATATCAGAATCTCAAATCCTTTACTCAACCTGATATTTTTGTTTTTGATCCAGATATATTCAGATCATTATCTAGAAGTAAGTTTAATGACATGTTCATGCCAGGCAGATCTGCACGTGTAATATATCTGATGAGATCAGTGTTGATCTTCCTGTTTTTCATGGTGTATGATTCATCTTCAGCATCTGTGCCATTTTCCTCACTGTTTCAAAAATGCAGCGATTTCACAAGCTCTCTGATTGACAGGCACTGGAGCCTTTTCTTTTCCAAATAGTTGGTAGTAATAAGTGAAAGCAGTTAAATTGAAGAAAGTTTGTGCTCTAAAGGTGGGAAAGGAAGTTCTTCTGAGAAGAACACTCCATAGCAGCCCTTTGATTTGACCCTCACAGTCTCAATGAGCCGCTGTTGCCTGGACAGCACTGTGTAATAATGCACCAACAGCTTAATTGTGTGTATGCTTAAGTTGCTATGGGCAGCATGTTGCATTGTTCCTTCTTCTTTCTCACGCTTCGTGTCCAGGGAGGTTCTGTTGTCATGGCTTGGGTTATAGTCTGTCCGATCTGAATGACGTCCCTCACCTCAGGAACATGGACTCTACAAATCCAGAGCTCAAGAGCTATCAGTAAGATCTTTCTCCACCTAGACAGCTCCGTTTGGATTAATAATGTCTGAGGTCACCTCACATGTATCATTGCATATTACATGACTCCCTGGAACACTTTACTCTGATTGGTTGATTGTTGTACTATGACTGTTAAACTGTATAATTGATTGACTTCCTACATGTGCTAGATTCATGTCTCTTGAATGGTGTCTTTCAAGAATATTAAACTTAAATCAGTACCTCATGAATATTTATTTATTGATTTGGCCATTTAAAAAGTAGGTTAATGTAACATCTGCTGTTAATCACAAAACAAGTCTAAAATAAAGTAAAATACAAAATAAATGTTTATTTTTATATTTTAACAATATTATATATGTATATTTTGTACATATAAACTACCTTTGAGGTCTGTAGGATTTATGTTCTTCAAAGAAGATTCAACAGAATGCTCACCAAGATTGGATTTATTTGATGTATAATATAAATTGTAATATAATTACAATTTAAAATATATATATATTTTTATTTGCCTTGAATATCTTTTCAAATGTGATTTATTCCTGTGTTGTCAAAGCAGAATTTTCAGCATCATTACTCCAGTCTACAGTGTCACATGATCCTTCAGAAATCAGTCTGATACGCTGATTTACTGCTCAAGGAACTTTTCTAATTGTTATCACAAGGACTTCACCATTTGGCCATTGGTCATTCAAAAAAGTCCCATCTTTAATTCATGCCATTGATTGATCCATTGATTGATATGTTGGGTTGTTTGGGATGCTCAAAAACAGCACCCACAAAACAACAGTGTTTTATCGGAAAGTATTTGATCGGAAAACAATGATATAATTTCATGTTAACATTTGAAAACATTCGCTGCTGATAAAAGAAATGACATAGACTAAACATTTTGTTTTGGTGGAGTTTAGATGATGAAATAACTGAATGTCCTGCATACAGGAACTCCTTAACAGGTAGTTTTGATGTTTTTTTTTAAGGTCCTGGCTTGTTTAAAACAAATAAAAACACAAACACAGCACGTCCAAACTGAGAACACATGATCCTATCAGACGAATTAGCACGTCAGGTAATTGACGCACACAAGGTTTGAGGGTCATGTTAAACATGTGTCATGTCAAGGTTTTGGACTCCTCAGGCCAGGGTGTTCATCCCACATGCTTTTTAAATTTGTCTCACAAGTGACTACTAGGACACTCTATGAAACCTATGTCCATGAAGCTTACAGAAATGATCGGTTCTAAAACATGATCCTGTGAAAATAGGCTTTTTCCACAATAGGGTCCACATACGGCCTCAAACTCTTAAAGGGGACATACTGTAACACACACAGCCAATCTTATGTTAATCTTGAGTACCTATAGAGGAATAGTGCATCCTTCATATCTCTTCATATCCCTTCAAGAATCTTTCGTTTAATCAGGTTTATTAAATATGGACACAGCTGTACCGCTTCTCTCCGAAAAAAGTCGTGCTCCTTGAGGGATGCCGTGGGCGGAGCTAAAGAGTCAAGAGCATGAGCAGCTTTTGAATAGCGATTGCCTGCTAGCTGAGACATCGACATAAATAAAACAGGGAAAACAACTTTATTGACTTAAATTAACTATTGCTAACGAATAAACAAATGAAGCATGTTGCTGTGTGTGCTCGCTCTTCCAAAAGAAGTGCCCACACAAGGAATTCCGCACTTTATGACATCATGCAGGGCCATACTCAAAAAAAAACAAAAAAAACATTATGAAACTTATATGTACCTTAAAGGAGTGTATTTGGCACAGAATATGTCCAAATCCAAACGTTTAGCATTAGAAACTCTTTAACAGTGAAAATAAGTCGGTAACATTAGACCTCAAGCTTTAAACTTTTTTTTGGGGGGGGGGGGGGGGGGGGGTATGTTTATAGCAATAAACATTAAATAACAAGAGTACAAAAGAAAAAGGCTAATGCTCCAGAATAATTAAATGGTTTGTTCACCCAAAAATGTACAAATTCAAAACAGGTTTGGGACAACATGAGGGTGAGTAAATGAGGACAAAAATTTGGGGATGAACTATGCCTTTAATATTGGTTAAAAAAATAATAGATGCAAAATAGTATATATATATAGTTTTTTATTTTTTGTATATATGTACTTTACTGTATATATTACGTATTCATTTTATTTGAGATAATTGTTTATTGAATATTGAAAATAAGGTTAACAACACTGGATTTGTACCTCTGATGATTTAATAAATGCAGTGGGACATGCGGAAATGACCGTATATGTTTAATTTGCAAGAATGAAACATTAGCCTACTAATTTCCTGAAGAAGCTAAATGCAGTGCCTGTATTGCTTATATAAATGTTGACCTTTCGCTACAGCTTCCGTCTGGGACCACGTTCACGGGCCGCTGTGTATATTTCAGTGTGGGTGTGTTTTCTTGAGTGCCTTTGTATCTATAGCTGTGCTGAGTTGTCAGAATCGTGGTGGAAGGCCGCTGTGAGCGATCTACAGGGTAGCTGAGTGCTCCCCAGCTGCTTTTGTAATTATAATGCGTCTCGAAAGCCTCGTGACAGTTCATATCCATTATAAGAATATCATAAGCTTCTCCTAGGCCCACACAAAGCTTCCTGACAGAGTTGTGCCGTCTCAATCATGCTGTGGAATTCTTCATCTTCTAAAGTGCGAGAAATGGAGGAACGTTCACTGTCGTTCAGTCACTTTGTTCACAATGGCCTCGTTCAGGAAAGGCCTCCGACTAAACAGTGTCAAACTAAATTAGAGAGAGAGAAGTGTGAGGGAGAGAGATTAGACTAGAGCTACTGGTCTGTCACCAACTGCCCCGACCGTCTACCTCCCAGAGAGAGCTGACACACTGAATAGCCCCGAGAGGGAGGCTGTTGTCACCCAGGGAACGGTGGAGTCTACAGGCAGAGACACAGAGGACGGCGGGCTTGAGGAGTTTGACTGAATTGTCCGTTGTTGTGGGCAGCAGACAGTGATTTGTGGTCACAGCAGACTGTGAACGAAGCCAAAACGGTGTAGACAAAACAGAGAATACAAGACGCTCTTTGTTAGGTTACAATAGCTGATGCTTTTTTTGTGTCAAATAATTTAACCATAGAACAAAAAACATTTGTTTTAACACTTGTCACTCTTTTCTTTGTTTGGATATATTGCCATCCTGTTTTTTAGCTGGCAGGCTTATAACTTCTAAGATTTTAGATAAAATAGTGCTTTTTTTGGTTTGCTTTTGGTAATTAATAGTCTCGGTTTTATTTCCGCATTTGTACAGCAGAGAGCGCCCTCTGTCAAGAACTTGATTAATAATGTGAAATGAGAATCCTGATACTGTAGTTTTATTCCCCTTCCTGCCAACATTATGTTATTGTCATTTCAAATTAGCTTTACACTGACATGATTTTAACTGGCCCTTTTGGAGGTGAAATCTTTTGTAGCAGTAATATGGTGCTTTGGAATCACTGTCCTTCCCATATATTACTCAAAATGTGTCTTTCCTCATCCACTCAATTTACTTTGTAGCAAAGAGATGCTTTAACATTCACAACACAAAGTCCCCTTTTCAGTTAATCGTGCATGGCCATTTGTGGAAATTATTCAATTTGATATAATCATTTGATTTGAGCAAGTTCTATTAACACACTTTGATTAATTATTCATAAAAATGCATTCATAGGAGTCATTAAATACCTTACCTAATGTATCTTTGGCTAGAAAGAAAAAAATTAATAATATTGCACAGTATTACTATTTGCACTGTATATTACCTTTTTTTTTTTTTTTGATCAAATAAATGCAGTCTTAGTGAGCATAAGAGACTTACCCACACTGACCCCACATTTTTGAATGGTAGTGTATGTAAATAAAGAAAATAATAAAGCAATACTGAATCTTGAGGAAAATCCAGAGCCATATCGAGAGAGAGTTGCGACAACGGAAGTTCGAAATGTTTGGTTGTCACGTGATTCGTGTCGACTTCAAATAGTTCCAGGAAGTGCGTTGGCGGCCATTCAAACTGATAGAGTAGAGTGACAGAACTGCGATTTCTGGTAACAAGGAGTCAATAAATGCATTTATTTTATATATTTATACAACACACTGACATATGTAAGTAGCATGAGTATGTAGTTACAGCAATGTTGTTTTTAAAATATAAAATCAGGTAATTTTTGAGGATTAGTGTTCAATTACCGTTATTTTAAAAACTTATTTCAGTCTAACGTTAAGTTGTATAAACACGGGTAGTAGAGACCGGCTGGTGTCAGGTGATTTTCAGGGTCAATTAACTGTTAGCAGCAGTAATTACCATGTTAAAGAAATGTAAAATGAAGCTTACTGTTTATAATTCTTACAATTACATATAGTAATATAATTATGTATTATAAATAATATATCTATTATATCTAGTATAATTCTTACAATATTTATTCATGTACACAATATATTTAGGTTTAAAACAAATTAAGCATACTCGTATATAAACATGTACACTGCCATTCAAAAGTAATGATGCTGAAAACTCAGCTTGGCATCACGAGTTTAACATATAATTAAATTGTAATTATATATTACGAGATTACTTTTTCTTTGTATTTTTAATCAAATAAATGCAATTAACTATTTACAGCAATTCATGAATACATTTCTAATAAATTTAATAGCATGCCAAGCATTTTGTATGTGTCCTTTCTTTCATGTTGTCCTTGCATAGTCTCCACCATGGTTTGCTGTGCTGCATGGGGATGCTCCATTCGTTCAGAGAAAGGTGTGCGAATGTATGGCTTCCCAGCTGACATGGAGAGGAGAAAATAATGGTTGGCTCAAGTCAGCAGGAGCAATCTAAATATAAATAAAAATTACAACAACAAAAAATTGTTAGGTAATTATACTTAAATTTATTTGCACTTTTTTACATTGGAAATGATTTACTAGAAATAAGGAACAAGCAAAGCCTTGCAAAACCCATGGAGCTGAGACTCATGGTGAGACATTGCAGGGAGTCAACAGTGTTACCTATAACTGTGCATTTAACCACATGTGATATGTACCGTATGTGGGTAGAAAAAAAAAGTTCAAGGGAAAGTGACAGTGAAGAAATAGATGACATGGCTAGAGAGGAGAGACAGGGACAGGTGACACTGCCAAGTCAGTCAGCATTCCAGTGAACCATCAGCCAGTTACCTGGGTCTATTAAAAAAATTAAAGAGACAAGAAAAAAAATATCAAACAATGCAAAGGCAGCACTAAGAAAAATAAAGAATGAAAATGCAGCTTTCAAAAAAAAAAAAAAAAAGGTCCCCTCAGCACACTTCTGACCTGCACAGAACAGTCCAGTGGCAGCACTAATCCTCCACCTACCAGCACCCACAGAATGTTACAGCATGTTACTTTTATACACTAACAAGTTTAAGTATATAATACAGTAGTATTATAATATAGATAGGTTATATAATATAGACAGGTAATAGTCAATGAATCACAATGACTAAAAACACTCCACCCATGTTTTTGCAAACTCAACTCACTCTAAATTTATATCAATAGGGTGCATTTTATTATTAAAGAATTTAATACGTGTAATAAGGAACAAACGTTATAACCTCATTTTTACCACTTCCACTCACTGCTGTCACACGTGATCAAACGTTATACTGAACTAACGTAATAGCCTATGTAACGTTATCTAACTTTCCCCAACCTGCAAAAAAATATGTTTAGACTACTTTTTTCTAATTCCAAACACGATGGATGAAACTGAATTAAGAGAACAGATTTTACAATTAATAGGGTGTTCGTTACTAACTTTATTCAATCCCAGCCTAATCTGTTAGTTATCTGATAACATCCCTTAAATCTACTCATTTAATGAGTGATAATCTACTAGAAGGTTTTAATTTGCAATTTATTGTTATTAAGATGTATTGATAATATACAATCTTATTATTTAAACGTCTTACCTTTTAAAAGTGCGTCGCAAACGGTTTGTCCTGCTGCATCTCTACGGCGCGGCATCAGTTTGCTGCTACTTCCGGGAACTATTGAGTGGCTCCACGAGCCGCCATTGCTGTAAAAAAAGCGTTCCATTGGAGTCAATGGAGTTGTCGCAACTCTCTCTCTATATGGCTCTGGGAAAATCGTAGTCAGATTTCAATGCTATAAAAGCCTTTTTCTTCCAGTTACAGCGAGAAAACAAGTGCATTGTTTCACCAGAGCTATTCAGTATTTAGACATTTTTTACCAAACTGCCACAACCAATGGCATCCGTTTGGGGCAGGACTACCTGTTTGCTCAACCAATGGCAGAAACATATAGTGGAGAAACATTGAAACAATCATTTGTTGTTTTTGGTGACACTAGTTGCACAGAAGTTACACACTTCAGGTTGAAGTATATCTCTGCTATAAGACAAAAAACACTTTCCACTGCAGGTCCTCGTCTCATGGGTTAAACTTTACCACAATATATTTCAGAGCATCATAAACACATGATAACTCAGGCCTTTGGAGAGTGTTTGCCCACTTGACCTCACTGCAGCGACGGCCAAGCCATGTTTAGTTTTACTTCACATTCATAGTGTTTATATAAACCAAGGCACCACAGATACAGGTGCTGGTCGGGAGGTTTAAGATTAAAGCATTAGCACAGACTCTGGGCGTTTCATAGACACTCACCCAACAATATTAAAAAAAATAAAATAAAATGACCTAATGCTTTCCCATCCACAACACTCTTTTAAATCCACCACAGCCCGACTCGCATGCT
Source organism: Carassius carassius (assembly GCF_963082965.1). NCBI lineage: Eukaryota > Metazoa > Chordata > Actinopteri > Cypriniformes > Cyprinidae > Carassius > Carassius carassius. The sequence continues at coordinate 21,073,430 of NC_081766.1, read as the reverse complement.
GTACCTCAACTGGCCTCAGACAGCGTAATTAAACCTTTAAAGACGTTTGTAGGATCAGAAGAGAATATGTTTAATGATTCTCTGGCTAAGACGGTTGTTTTTACATAGCTGAGCTGAACAGAGGACTGCTCATTGTTAGGAAACTTTAACCACTGGCATGGCATGACAGGTTCATTCTGTCTCTCTCTCTGTGTGTCTCTCGCTCGCATTCTCTCTCTCTCTCTCTCTCTTTCTCTCTCTCTCTGGCTGCACCATGAGTCTTACAGTGCTACTAAATAGCAACAAGTAAGCATGTGGCCAGAACGGGCTGGAGTAACTCTCAACAGGACATGAGGTTTGAGAGAGAGAGAGGGTTAGAGGGGGAGTGAAAGAGGACTGAAGCCGTCCCCTCTCAACACACACACAATGTTGAGTGTTATATACTTCCTACGAAGCTTCTTTAAGGTAAGAGTGCTTCAGAGTGCTTGTTTTCCTAGCTTTGTATTGGTTACGGATTGTTGGAACAGATTAACATCACGCTGTCATTGTGGTTAGTTACGGCATTCAGTTCATTTTCCTTTGAAGCTGTTCTTAATAGGTTATCTTGAGGACAGGGTTGAGTCCAAAGGTAAATTCTTGAAATATTTGCTCTGGTGAAAGATATGTTAAAGTTTTAAATGAAAAATGTCATAGCAGATAATACTAGAATGTCAGGATCTGATACATTTGGTTTTATTTCATTTGCTCTTATTAATAATTATTAAGTTTTTTTTTTTTGATGGTTTTAGTATCAAACAAAGTGTGTTTTTTGTGTCAAATCTCTGGTAATCTTCATATAATGGCAGCTTGGGCTTGTTTCTTGAGATCACATATGTCCTTGATTAAATGAAGGATAGATCAGTGCCTGGACTTTCTTTAATTATTGAAATATACTTGTCAAGCAAAATATTTCACAAATACTGTAGATGGTTTTTAAGCTTTAATTAATAAAAAAAGGACTTATCAACAAATCTCTTAAAAAATATGTATTGTAATTAATTAATTAATTAATTATGTTTTCTTTTTTGCATTGTGTTGCACACAGTATCCTACACTGTTAGCAACTGATGTAATTTTACAATACATTTTACAACAATGCACTGTATTCATGTTTTTATTGTAAATGCAAATGCATGATGGGAAATTGACGGACAATCCTGTAATATCATTGTAACTACAATGTAGAAGCACTATTTTACAGCCACCACAAAGCATTGTGGGATAGCATTAAAACTGGTACTTTCTTATTCTTTTTAACATAAAAAAGTCAAAAATTTTAAAAGGTATGATGTTCCTCAAACATTCTTTCAACTTAATTTTGATTTAAATTCAACATTCTAGGAACGTTGATTTGTAACATTCCAAGAACATAAAGAGGTCCAGTTTCCATATTAGTATAATGTTATTTTAAGGTTAGTAAAATGTTCCTGTAACATTCTCCCAGTCATTCAAACACCTGCTGTGAACAAGCACTGAAAGAAAGAGAAATAAGAACACAAACTACAACTTTCTTCAGCCACAGCCTTAGGTGAACTGAAGATACAAGACTTTAAATCTCTCAAGATCTGAATAAAAAACTCCACAAACAGCATCACCAGCTTCACTTATAGTAATACTAACCAGAATAATTTTATTTCTGTCATGCATCTACAAAAGTTCTTATTGAGAATTCACAGAGGTTAAGATGTTGATGTCTTATTTAAAATGTTTTTTTGTGATCACCATCATAGAGATCAGGGTTTGCTTCAGTTGTGCTCTTGACCCTCAACTTTTGCTGTATTACTTTTTCTACAGCAGTTGCAGTTGTTTTCAGAAAACATTTCAGCATATGTAAAGCAGATCAACATGTCTGTTTTAACAACAACCAACTGACTGCACTAAAATGGTTTAAGTGACCCAACTGATATAAAAATAAATAATTTGAAGCACTGTTGTGGTTCATACACTGATGTTTAAGAGTGTATAAATATTGTCTTTGTTAACTTTTTGTTTAAAACATGTTTGAGGTTATTTTTACACTCACAGACATCAACATTTGGCGAATGAAACACAACAATGGTGACATGTTTTATCCCAGCATACAAAACATGTTCATGGCTCAATAAATGAATAATAACAGACAAACAATCAAAAGAATAAATAAATGACAATATTGGCAATATTCTGTTCGGAAGTGATATTTACTTTTTTTCTTTTTTTTTCACATCGTCAATCCCATTTCACTTAATTGTGATTTAAATTAAGAATGCATAAAAAAGTCATCATTTAATCACCTTCATGTCATTCCAAACCTGTTTGTCTTCTTTCTTCTGCTAAACAAAATAGATATTTTGAGCATGTTTTTCTTCATACAATAGAAGTCAAATTTCAAAATATCTTTGTTCGTGTTTTGCAGAAGAAAAAATATCATACAGTGAAATGACGGTGAAGAAAAGATGACAGAATCATCATTTCATTTTTGGGTGAACTATCCCTTGAAGCGTTTAAATAGTTCTCGGAGCCACTGTCCATCATGTCCCCTATTTCTTAAACTGGTAGGAAAGCAAACTAAGCTGTTTTTATGGGATGTTGACTACAGAGGCATCCCATAAAATTGCAGCTCAGTGCCTTGTGTTTTACCCAGTTCTTCCAGCAGCCTCCTCTGTGAGGGGCATTGTCGAATTGGAATATGTCATGCACAGTATACGTCAGATTATGGTTGTGAATAAATGCATCCTCACAGCCCGGCTCTCTCTGAAAGAGTTTCTTTTGAATTCATATTCTGCCTTTTTGGCATGGGAATGTAGGCAGGTTACGCATGAGCTCAGTCAGCAGAACCGCTTCCTAATCATTTCAGCCATAATTTTGTTGACATAAGCAGTCAACAGTTTATCCAATCAGTTGTAAAACTGCCTACTATGAACATAAACTGCCTTGACATTTGGCCTTTTACATCTCTGTATCCCCAGCTGAAATGTAAGCCTTGAAACAGCACTTTTCCCAAACAATACCGTTCTCAAGCGAAGAGCAATGTTACAGAGGATCCGTCCCAATCTGCTCTCCTGATAGGAATATCAGCGATCAGATTGCACATTTTTCCCATCTGTGTTGTCCTGGGGCAGTTTGATTATCCGGTTTCTCTTTAGATAACAGTGCATCGGCATGTCAGAGCTAGACGTGAGTAAAAGTTTGGGTGTGGTTGCATGTGTTGTTTGGGACTGATAGGTGTGTGTGTGTGTGTTGATGCTTTAGGTCCCCAATCCCTGTGACATACATGTTTGAGAATGCCGATTACATACCACACTCAGTTACTCAATACATTGGCTTCTATTACACTTGGCCAGACAGGAAAATAGACGGGCCAATTAATTGAAGAAGAATAAAAAAACTATGAGAGCAGTGAGAGATTTTTATGCTTCATTAAGCAAAACATTTAGTGAAATTGAAGTCCAGTGGAATGTGACACACGAGGAAGCTTAGAAGTAGTTAGTACAAGATGTCTGTAAATGCAAGCGTGCGAAATCCCAAATGATTTAAAGTTTGTTTGTTTTTTTCAGCAGCTTCTCATTTAGAGCAGCATAACATGGCAGCAAGAACTGATAGTGAACGTGAAGGTCTCTCAGCTAAAAAAATTTTTCTTATGTAAAGCCCTAATACTGTTAAAATGTCTCACAATGAGTCATTTTCAGTGTCTTCCTGAAGTCTAACTCAGAAAAACCCCCCAAAACCAAAACAGTTTATAATAGATATGGGCAGATGCTATTTCCCCAGAGTAGAGACAAGAGCAGACCATTTAGACACAGGGAACGAGCAATAGCAGGACAGGAATGTAAACCAACTCCAAGAGGCTACAAGCTACCCAGTGTGAAGTAGAGGTGTTGTAGCCCCCTACACACACCTAGACCCCAGCCTATGCTTTTCAGATTGTCCTCATATATTATAACTTTTGGCCATAGGAGCTCTGTAATCGTTTTAAAGATTATCTCTATAGATCTTTGTCAGAGTTGACCACATGCCGTAGTAATTGGATGCTAGTTAAAACAAGTGTTGTGGGGAATCTTTTCAGTGGTTCTTGAGGTCATAGATCATAGATACACTTTCAGAAAAAAGTTATAAACTGTCACCAGGGCTTAAGTGTACACATTCTGTACTAATGTGCATTTTTAAAGTACTAATATGTACCATTAAGGTAATACATGTAGGGATGAAGAAATAAATTATTTTTACATATAGCATTTAGTATTTAGCTATGGTTCAGTGGATGTGTGATATGTCCCTGCCCTGTAAACCTGTATTGGGAAAAACAGCTCCCTTGTGTTTTGGCGATTGTGTCTGTTTAGATTATGTAACCACTGATAAAGTATATACAGTATCATTCTGTTTGGAAAACAAGCTTCTGACGATTAGAAGGGACAAGAGGGATCAGGGAGCCGTTGTATGAGTTTATGGGGCAAATGTCTTTTCCCTATGCATTTTTCTTCTGTGTCTCTTTTTTTAGAGAGTTATCAGAGCAAGGTGTTAAGTTCTGTCTCTCAGCAGGGGAGCATTGCATAAGCTGCTCATCACCTCCTCATTACGAACAAGAAGGTACAGTTGAAAAGACTCAGATACTCTACAGTGAATAACTGATCTAGATTCCTAGTGCAATTAAAAAAATAAAAATGAAATAAATATTGAGTACCGGTTATGTTTATAATACTTTGCATGAAAAATAAACCTTATACCCGCAGATCCTGCAGTGAATTGGTGGTGTTCTGTTAAATGTGAGCCAAAATCATCACAATTAAAAGAACCACAGACTTAAACTACTTTAGAATTTAATACACAAGTTTCACAATTTGAGTTGAATTACTGAAATAAATGAACTTTTCCACGGCATTCTAATTTATTGGATGCACCTGTATTTCATCAAGGCAATGGTGGGAAGATTTTGATACATTATAGTTTATTGCTCTTAATTTGATTGTTTAATTGTAGGTTTAATATTTTAACCAATGCAAATACTTTGTTAATGCTGTTCGGCTGATCTGAAGTCAGCTGATTTAGTTGGCACAGAGAGGATTGCAGTTGTGTGTGTACCAGCTCTAAATCACCACATCCACTTACTATGCACAGCAGTGCACATGAAGACTCCACCATACTTGGAAAGCATAAGCTCTTAAATATATCCACTGGGTTTTCAGTTGAAATTATATCTAAAGCAAACATTTCTGCAAAAACATCTTACTATTTTACTATTGCTTCAAATCCACAGGTCAAATTCTCATCTGATGAGAAATGATCTTGGATTTGATGGTATATGACCTTCACTGTGTTAAATCAGCTTTCTGTGCTCCTCATCACTATATTTAGAAATAAGAGCAGCCATCATGCGGTGCAACTTACCCACAATCTCCTGACACGTCATCCTTGCATGTATGCAGATCTGTTTGTGTGTGTTTCCCTCTCTGTGGTTGGCCTCCCTGATGGGATGAGCTCATGCTCATGTTGGGACAGCAGCGGGATTCTGTGCCAGAGCAATCTGATGCACCCCTGTACCTCCTCCTGACTTTAAAACCACCCTCCCCTAAAACCAAACCATTACTCCTGAATCATGAATCCTCATAAATCTAAACTAAGGAGGTTTATAATGCCTGGAGAGCAGTCCATCTTAATGACTTGGCTGTTGTTCTTATTGTTGTATTCTAATCCACAATGCATACATAAATAGATGCATAAATAAAACAATTTAATGTGGAAGACAGAGAATGTTGCCTCCAAAACTTTGTCAAAATGCACGGCCGATTTCCCCGCCTGAATCTAATTATTAAATCTTGTTACAACATCAGGCAATAAACAACAGTATATAAAGTCACATGACCTCAAAACACTGCATGTGCAGAAGCATACAGTGTTACATTTGCATGTCTTCAGGGTTTGAGATAGCAGACGCTCAGTCTAGACTTTGCAGTGATCCTGCACCCATGAGGAATAATGTAAGCAAAAGCACGCTGAGCTCACAGTGTACTCTCTGTGTATCTCATTAGCAGGCGCTCTCTCTCTCTCTCTCTCTCTCTCTCTCTCTCTCTCTCTCTTTCATAATGCTGTTCCAGTGACTTTAAGATACTACATTGTGGGGATGTTCTGTTCTGCCACAGAAGAAATGATATCGATATTATTAAATGACTTGTGAGTGTATACCTCATTATTGTTATGACAGGTTAGCAGCAGAATACTGAAACTTTGATTGCATTTTTTATTATTTTTATTAGTTATTTATAATCTCTTTTTAGTGTTGTTTCCACTGTTGTTTGATGAAGGATTATATCTGATGTACCTATAATGGAAATGACATAGAAAGAAGGCTAAACATCTAAACTTTCATGTAAAATTATCCTGTAGTTTTCTTGAATGTACATGGGGTCGACAACTTTTATGACATGAATTTATTATATATAGATGATTTGGAAAAAAATGTCCCAGAGATCCTGTATTAACCCTGTTTATTAAAGATGGCTTGTTGTTAATGAGTGACCAACTTTTTCAGTGACAATAAAATTTGAACCAAGCTAAAGGACTGTAAATATCCTGTGAATAAATATATGAATATGTATCAGGAGTGTCATCATGTAGCAGTCCTGTGTGCACTTTTTTTTTGTCTCTGTCTATCCATTTTTTATCTTATACACTTACCATATATGTTGTATATTAACACTTTAACACAAACCCAATCCTCTCATTCTCCTGCCCAGCCTATGATATAGTGTTAAGATGTTAAGCCATTTAGGGAACTCAACTGTAATCAATTTGGCAAAACAAGCTCTGGTTCCTGAATGGGGTCAGATGACGTGTTGTTGGCTGAGGCCAATGCGGACAGGTTTTACTCTTGGCTTATGCTGTACCATGTGCTCTGTCATAGTTTTCACACTGATAAACTGATAAACACTGTTAAACAAGTAAAACATATGTTTAGTTAATAGAATACTGAAAGAACATTAGGGAGTCTGTTTACATCTCTAAAATGAGAAAACAGCATCACGCATGAAAGAAATATGTGTGTGTATATATTTATAAATCTATAAAATTTGTTGTATTCTGTCAAGCATAAGATTCATGCATTGTTTACATTGACAAAGACAGAAGTATTTGGCCCTCTTCATTACCTGTTGTACTTAAATCCGTTCTTCTTAATGTCCTCCCTAATTTGACCTGAAGGGTTTGGAGTAGCTTGACCTGTCAGGATTACCTGGAGATGCGCTGTGCCCGATGACCCCTCGATCATTAAGTGCAAGCATGGTTTGATAAGGGGCTTTCATCTTTTTCGTTAGCAGACTGACTTTGATTTTACAATCTTTTGAGTTCAGTAGATTGGAGACATGGTTAGTTACTGGTAAACAGACCAGTGGATTATGAGGCCAATAAGAAGGGATTGTGGAATGTGCTGGAAAAAAACAGCAGGTTGGCTGGTGGTCTACTTAGGGGATTGTTTGTATGTTTGCCCTAAGCTGGATGACAGCGCAAATGTCTGCTCTGGTGCAAGTTCCCATCCCTTTCCACAGCCTACTGACTATGAGTGGAGCTCATAGGATCAGTTTTTTTTCCTGTTAAGTATGGCCCTGTTAGTCCATACAGGTAGATTTTTGTAACCTCATTATCTGGCTACAAATGCATTTTTCTCCATTGACTGTGATATGTGGTGTTACTTATAGTATATGCAATCTGTTGTATTGCTGTCAGTTACTTTTATTAGCTACTTTTTTCATCAGTTGTTATTTTTTGTTCCCCTGTTGTTTGTGCTAATATGATGTTAATGACTCATACAATCTGTTATGCTGTTTTGTGTTCATTACATCTGCGTCTGTTCATCATCATGTACAGTTTTGTTTATGGGAAACGATTCGAATGTACAAATGAGCTAATGGATCAGATGCTTCATATAAGCAGATGCTTCCTAAAGAGCTTTGATTCAGCTCCATAAATCAGGACTGGTTGAGTGACACAATAGTTCCAGTTGTGAGGGGAAAGAATTTAAGAGTAATTGATGGATTATCATACATCTGTGGGTAACTTCACAAACATATGTTCCTCTTAAATTGATTGCAGACAAAAAAACAAAAAAAGACTCAACAAATTGTTCAATTCTTATTTTGATTTGCCTCGCTAATGTCACTTCTAAACTGTTTACTTTGAGATAATAAAGTCCCCTTTGTTAAGAACAGCAAAATAACCCACAACATTGTCTTTGTCCTCCTAGGCCCCAGCTTTAGAGGAGTCTGGTAGTGAGGCAGCCTGTCTGGATGATGGGGAGTCTCCGCAGGAGGAGCATGGAGAACAACAGGACCATCAGGAATGGTGTGAGCCGGTTCCTGAAGAAGTACAGGACACAAAAGAGGAATATTTTGACACACAGTCGTGGCCCAGTGACACTTTCTCTGAATCGAGTCATGAAACTAAGGACTGCTGCAGGACACCGCTCAGCTATGAGGTTGGATCTTGCTCTGTGGGTCATCTGGACTCACACTCTCCATTTATCATACCATCACCTTTGGTTAGAGGGAGAGATCCATCTTCATCGAAACAGCATCATTCTGTCAATCATGCTGACTGTCTCTGTAGAACAGAGGATAGAGAGCAATTGCAAATACACACTGGAAATATGGGGATGATGGACATGGGAGTTGATGGCACTGGAATGTCTCAAGCTAAGGGTGCTCTGGGATGTAAGGAGATTTTCAGCAGTTTTCCAGCGGAACCTGAAGTTGATTCTTCTTCAAGGAATGGTCAATCCTATGTAGTAACACCTCTACTGGCATTAGAGAACTCTGTGGAACCACAAACAATCACTGAGCCATGTGCTAATGACTCATTATTGACCTTAACAGACAGTGATGGAGCCAAGTTTCAGTTTGCTAACACATTTGAGGGAAAATCGAAATGTGATCAAATTAATAAAAATATTACAAACACTCAGTCAGGACACAATGAACCGCAAATACAGTTCATAAACTCAAGTGAGAAACAGTTACAGCAAAATTATATTGACAGTAGTAACACTGAAATACAGTTGATTTCGAATGCATCTAGTAAAGAGGCCAAATGTGATGTGCTGGGTGTTGATGAAAATAAGATCAATTTATCTATATCCCGTCATCTTTTTGTAAATGAGTCTGTATCAGCTGAGAAGCCAACAAAACACAGCCATTCACAGCCCTCAGTAGAGCACCTTAAATCAAAGGGCTCAGCAGAACATAACCAATCACAGAATTTAGCAGAACACAGCAAATTACAAGACTCAGCAGAACATAGTCAGTCACAAGGTTCTGCAGAATGTAGCCAATCACAGAATTCAGTAGAACACAGCCAATCACAGGACACAGTAGAACATAGCCAATCAAATAATTATGTAGAATGGAGCCAATCACAAGATTCAGTGGAACTCAGACAATCACAGCACTCCTTAGAACCCAGTCAACCACATATTTCAACAGAACACAGGCAATTACAGAATTCAGTAGAATGTAGCCAATCACAGGTTTCCGTACATCACAGGAAATCACAGGATTTAGCTGAACAAAACCAATCACAGAAGTCCATAGAGCACAGCCAATCACAAACTTCAATGAAACACAGCCAATCACAGACTTCAGTAGAAGACACACAATCACAAGTTAATTTAATTACGGCAAATTCAACGAACACCCAGTGGACAGTGACCAAGTCAGCTTTTAATGAAAAGAGACAATTAAAACAGGACTGTGCGGACGTTTACATGGATTGTGAAGTCAGTCAATCCTTGAAAACTTCTGGAGGGCTTTCATCAAAGGATACTGACAAAGAACTTGATTTGAACTTCAACAAGAATAATAGTCTAAAATTTAAAAAACAGGTCTTAAATGGCACCCCACCTTTTGTTTCTGAAGGTGAGTGTTTTGCAGCTGAGAGAGCTTTCTCAAATGTGCCTAATGCAACTTCTGCTGGAGTGTCAGATTCACTGCACCAGCGTGTGATCAATGAATGGACCTCAGAACAGTCAGATCTGCAGGCCAGACCTCAATACGGTTACCCAGCATGTCAAATGCACGGGGAAAAAAAGGATTACTCAGTTAGTAGTTATCACATGGACAGTCGTTGTTTAGAGGACAATGGGCAAACTTATTCAAGGGACCATGATCCTGAGGGAGATTTTTATGAAACCCATCAGTGCCTTCATTGTAACACACAGGGTGAATTCACTGAAGCACAATTTTATGTTAACACTAAAACTTTTTATACCAATGATGGTGACGTTTTAAAAGGAATACAGAAGGATAGCAAGACATATCACATTATTAAAGGGTACCAGAAAGAATGTACGATAGTTCCCTCAATAGAGCAGTCTGTAATTTACTCTGATGACGCACACTGCGTTATAGAATATACAGAGACCTCAAAACACTTTCAACGACCCGACACCCTGTCCGACAAAAAAGCAAGGCAAAATGAGTCAGTTAAAACAACTGAGCCGGATGTTGATATTTGGACTAGTGCATGTACTGATCTTTTCACAAATGCTCAATCTCCTTTTGACTATTCCCAGCTGAACAGTAGAAACATTGAATACAGCTCAGACACAAATAATAATAATAAAGACATTACTTTAGAAGAGTGTGACTCAGGTGAACAGATCTCTTTGCCCAATTCTTTGCAAAAATACAGCAGGATTACCAGCAATGCTGGATCTTTAGTCTTAAAAGGTGGTGATTGCAAAGATAGTGACTCTTGTAGCGCCCCTGTTAGTCAGGCCACTCTCTTTAAAGCACCTGAAATGAGGACTGCAATGAATGGCGAAGATAATGTTGCTAAACCTTCTGAATTCAACGAATGTAGTTGCCATAGAAATGTTATATTACAGCAGCTCGGTGGAAAGGATTGTCAGCTGCACTTGTCTGCACTGGAGGGAGAGCAGACAGCAGGAGGATTTCAGCTCAAGGGCACAGGCGGCATCAGTCAAAGCAGAACAGCAGTGTTCCAATCCTTGAGTCCCTCACACACAGATGACCAGTACAGCACACATGGAGAGGTTAATGCAGACTCTACAAACTGTGAATTTTCACATATTGGCCATTTGCTTGTACACAAACATCCGGAGCTCGTCCAAGAAAAAAGCATATTACCACTGGTTGGTGGCTCTCTTAAGGTCGATGATACTTATGCATTAGAAAATATGAAGAGAAAGCTTGAGACTTTCAAGACAAAGTCTTCTGAAAGCACTGATTCAGTATGTGAAACTTCTGATCTTTGTAAGCAATCTTGGGAACTGCACAACTCAGAGTTCGAGGACGCATTTGTTACATGTTGCCGTATTTTACCCATCACTAATTTAGAGGCCATTTTGGAGTTGGACCGTTCATCAGAAAGCTCATTTGTGACTGAAAATGGACTGGAGGAGCAACAGAGAGGAAGTCCATTATCAGAAGTTAGATTCAGAGAGCAATGGAGCTCTTGTGATGATGTAACAACCCACCCACATGCGGACGTTTCTGCCATGTGTACAAAAGCCAATGTAACCACTGTCATGAATAAACTAGACTCTGGAGAAACAATGAGCACTTTATCAAATGGCTTTGATAGCAGTGATGGTTATAGTGTTTCCAGTTTTGTGTCACAAGACCTTGACTCCAATACCAACAGCGAAGAGATGGAGGACGGCACTCAGTCGTCATCTAGTCTTCGTGGTTCTGCAAGAAATAAGACAACCCAGTCAGGGAAGGGCTCTGTGTTTTCCGTTTTTTCTCGACTCCCCTCATTCCGCAAGATCAAATGGGAACACAAAGTCAATAACAAAGTTGATCCAGAAATGAAGGACTCTAACGAGGATGGAGATGAACGGAATGAGGTGAAGTACATTAAGTCGCCCACCCATAACAAATCCAACCCTTCACTGTACAAGACCCCTATTTCTCATAGTACAGATCATCTTACAGACATTACAAAATTTGCTGACCACACCAACGATGATATTTTTGAAAAAGCTTTTTCTTTAAACTTGCACAATAGAGGAAAATATGTACACTGTAAAAATTTGTATCAGCAGCAAGAGCACAAAGATGGAGATGAGATGAAATTGAAAACTTCCCTAACGACAGAGGGACTGCAACAAAAAAGAAGCAAAAGTACAGACAACTTAAACTTACGCATGAAGCTCGCAATAGCTCACAAGTCTCTGTCTAGCCTGTTTGAGTCCAGATATCCCGAGAGGGACAACCAGGAGCAGATTTCACAGTCAGAAAATGAAGAGGTAAAAACCAAGCAGTCCTGGAGGAAGATAAAATGCTCTAAGGAAGCAGAACTTTACAAAAGAACTCAATCTGTTCCTGGGACGACCTGTGACAAGTCCATGCCTCAGAGCCATATCGACTGTGCCTTTGGTGCTCCACAGAACAGGTCCAGACTTAACACCTCACCAGCTTCTCAAAAGAGTTTGAGGAACACATGCCATTCAGATTCACAGAGTTTGAAATCTGGACCTCAGTCTGAAGATAGTAAGTGTCTGGAAGGTTGCGAGCTGCCTTGTGCCCCTTTCTCAGATTCTGAGGTCTCGGTAGATGGCTTTGAGGACAGTGTTGAGGATAGGTCGCAATCACCTGTACACCCCACTGTTTTTACTCTCTCAAACCAGATGTCACCTACCTGGACCAGATCACTAAGCTGTTTTGAGACCACTGATACTCCGACAAGGCCCATGAGCCCCAAACCTAACAGTCCTGGTCTGGGCTGGACACACCGGAGGAGCTTCCGTTACCCCTCGAGATCAGTTTCATCTTCTCTCTGTTTGCTCGGTCAGGGAGTGAGCACTGATGGTCTCTCCGATCCACCTCTGAGACCGAAGTCTCTGAAGCCAAGGGCAGCACAACTCACTACAGCCCACTCTTTTGATTCTGAGTGCTTACTAGAGGACAGCAGTTCAGACAGCCAGTCTCAAAATAGCCTGAATTCAGCATCCCTGATCAACAAACCAGAGGTGAGTCAAAGGCAGTTATGAAGTTTATAATGTTAGGAGAGCTTAGATGTGTCCTTTGAACATTTTGAACAGGACTGCTATGTGATTTGCTCACTTTTTTATATTTAGCTTTGCTGTTGAGTAATTCTACTTAATTTTAAAGTTTTTCCCAAGACTCTTCATATATGAAAGCAGAAGTGGATAATTATGGGTTTTTTTTTTTTCGATATACATTCCTGCTTTTTGGACTCAGTCAGGAATTTAAAAGGATTGTTACATGCTTAAGTCAAAACACTAAAGAGCTTTCAGAGAAATGTGTGCACTTTTCGAAAATAGTTCCATCTAGTGGCTAACAAGGAACATTTACGATCACATTGTCTATAAATCTATGGCAGAGACTTTTTTCCACTTGAAGCTACACTGTAAAATATTCTAAAGTTTGTTTTCATAGATTGTTTATTGAATGTAAGAGTATTGTGGATTGAAATTTTTGGGGGGTCAGTAAGATAACATTTTTTTTTTTTAAAGAAATATCTTGGTTTACAAAGTGTTTATTTCGATTAAAATGTAGTAAATGCAGTAAAATCGCGTAAGTATAATAAGTAAATATCATAATAAGTAAATATCATTACAGTTTAAAATTACAATTTAAAACTTTTGTATTTTAAGGTATTTTAAAATGTCATTTATTACTGTGATGGCAAAGCTCCACCTTCAGTGTCACATGATCCTTTATATTATTTATATTATTAGGGAAGTCGTGGCCTAATGGTTAGAGAGTCGGACTCCCAATCGAAAGGTTGTGAGTTCGAGCCCCGGGCCGGCAGGAATTGTGGGTGGGGGGAGTGCATGTACAGTTCTCTCTCCACCTTCAATACCACGACTTAGGTGCCCTTGAGCAAGGCATCGAACCCCCAACTGCTCCCCGGGCGCCGCAGCATAAATGGCTGCCCACTGCTCCGGGTGTGTGCTCACAGTGTGTGTGTGTGTTCACTGCTCTGTGTGTGTGCATTTCGGATGGGTTAAATGCAGAGCACAAATTCTGAGTATGGGTCACCATACTTGGCTGAATGTCACTTCACTTCACTTTTTATTATATTTAATTATATATATATATATATAATTTTTTTTTTCTGGGAGAAAAAAAGAGGTGAAGAAACCCACCATTTATTTGAAATAGAAATAGTAATATATATATATATATATATATATATATATATATATATATATATATATATATATATATATATATATATATATTAAATGTAATTTAATGATTAATTTAATGCATCTTTGCTGAATGCAATAACAAATTTCTTTACTAAATATTCTGAACCCCCAAATATTTGAACAGTAATACATTCATCTGCCAGTGTATACAAAATGCACATACATTAGAGACATTTTTCTAACAGTTTAATGATGTGTTAACTGTAAAAGAATTAAAAAATACAGTGCGGTGTAAATATCTCGCTACTGGTTACCAAAAGTTAACACATGACATCCATCTAAAGACATGTACTGTACAGTAACCACATAAATTTGCACTCAAAGCATGTACAGCACAGTACTGAGCCAGCCATCCAGTCAGAAGAGAGAAGACAGCAAGGAAGTTCATGTGTGCTTCGGGTGAAGTCCAGAGAGCAGGGTAAAGTTGCACCCAGACCCATCTCAGACCTCTACAGTTGGACCGTGTCTCTTCAGGGCATCCGAGAGGCGGCGCTTGACCTGGAGAGGAAGAACAATTTGCCCCAAACACGTCGGCGCTCATGCTCATATGAAACGCTGACTGATGTGGAGAACACCTGTGAAAAGAAGTTTAACACGCAAAGTTTGCATCAGCTTAGCACACCAACATCTGAAAAACACGAGAAAGTAAGGAACTCATCAAAAAAGGGAGAACAACACGACCATCAGCATCTCTCACTGCACCTTTTCTTCTCCTGTCATGCTTTCTTCCTGTTTTGTACTCCTGGAGTCATACCCTTGTAGTGCCCTTAGGATTTCCAATTTCTCTTCTGTTTCTTGTAATTTGCCTGAATGCACAAAAATCTGTCTGTACACTTTCACTGTTGCGATGTCTATAAGAAATCTCAAATGAGCATATGAATCTAAATTATTTAAAATGATTATTTTACACAGTTTTTCCTCAGTACATATGTTTAATATTATATTTGCAATTTTCTTATGCTGTTTCTTAGTGCTTTTCATTATAAATAAATATGGATATACAAATAATTATTTTCTTAAATTAATTATTAAATTTGTATTTATCATTAACAATAATAATATGATATTATACATTGTTTCTAAATGTTTTGTTGGTACTTTTCATTTATATATATATATATATATATATATATATATATATTTGTGTGTGTGTGTGTGTGTCTATATATATATATATATATATATATATTTATTTATTTATATATATTAATGCTCTCAAAAGATTAATTGCATCCAAGATAAGTTTTTGTTTGCATAATATGTGTATGTGTGCTGTGTATATTTATTATGTGTATATATAAATACATGCATGTAAATCATTTCAGAAAAACATGTTTATATTAAATAAATGATATTAATATAAATATATGTAAAATTGTCTAAATATATACTGCATGTATCTGTATTTATATATATATATATATATATATATATATATATATATATATATATATATATATACATACATAATAAATATACACAGAACACACACATATATTATGCAAACAAAAACTTTTATTTTGTATGTGATTAATCATGATTAGATATACATACATACATACATATAGTAAATAGTACATTTAGTAGTGTAGTATAAAATTTATAAATAGAATTTTTTTTATTTATTCAATCATTATTATTAATAATTATAATGAGCATGTTTGTATCTCATTCATAGGTGCGTGCTAGACTGGCCTTCACTTCTCCAGAGCAGTTCCTCTCTGTTCCTCTCAAAGAACACATCTTTTCCCAGAGCACACCTGTTGGACTAGACTTTTTGGGCTGGCCTCACCGAGCGTCGTTTTTAGGTACGGAACCTTGGTATTTAAATCTACACTGCAACACAACCTTTGATTAGAGTAAAAAGTATATTGACTTCCTAAATCTTTCCTTTAAGTCTGGGTGTACTTTAGGATCCTCCAGGGGGCAATGGTTTTCCTTATTCTGCAACCTTTGTTAACCCTCTGCCAGTTATTTATAGTTCTGTTTGTGACAGCCCAGAGCCCAGAGACTCACAGATGTCTTTGACGTAAATTTATAGTCTTTCATCATCAAACACTAACCCATTTGTGTTGAGATACCTGGACATAGACCTGAGGAGGTATTTGCCCAGCTGCAGCCGCAAACAAACAATACATCTGTGATGAGTGATGAATTTTCACCTACAGTGTGCAATTTCTTAAGAAGAAGCTTTATTCAGTTGTGCGTGTATGTAGCGGGAGCACAGAGGCTGTCTTTGTGCGGTAATGCTTGGAGCGTGGAGCTCAGAGGCCTGCAGTGCTGATCCTCTCTCTTTCTGCTAAACAATCCTGCTGATTATTTCTCACCCACTCACTGGCGCCAGGCCTTCTCTCGCTCGCTCACGCTCACTCTCACTCACTCTCTGAGCGTAGAGGTAGACCTGGCATGGGTTTATATCTGTCACCCTTACACACACTCACATACGCACATTTAGGAAATCGAGTGGAGCGTCTCAATAGAAGTGTCGCCTTTGGGTGTAAGATATTATGAAATGGGATTTGGCTGACCTTGAGTTGGCTTTTTTGTTTGCTTGCTGTTATGAGCATTATGTTTCTGTGATCAACATAAAACCCTGACCAAATCTGAGCCAGTTATATATGAAAGTGTGCATTTTTTACTCTTGAATCTCTCTAATCTGGATTGAGACTTCTTGATCTTGTTTTAACTGTTGTTCTGTTTTATGTCAAAGTTTCCTCCCACTATTGATGTCTTGTTGCAGTGGCATGCTCTATAGTTTGTAAATCCCTTGCCTTATGTAATATGGATATACCTATGAGGAGAAAGACACAATGACCTGATTTTGCCCCTTGCTGACATCATGCCAACTCTACGACCTTTTTGTACACAGCATGACAAGCCAATGCAGCATTCCTATTGCGGTTATGCTAATGTAGAACTCGAGTTTTAGTCTGTAGTTTGAGTTCAGGAGCACTTCATGAAAGAAACTAACACCGACACATGCTTCTCTCCACAGAATCGAATCTCAGCACACCAGCACAAGAGGCACAGGTCGCCCCTCTGAGTGAGTTTACTTCTTCTGAATCACAAGACCAGCTGGACAATGTCAGAGTGAAATATTGATGGGGTGTTCAAACGTGTTTCTTTGGCCTGTTATCTGTCAATGACAGCTAATAATCCAACTGGCTTTTTAAGTGTGTATGATTTAAACTAGGGGTTTTGATGTCATATCTTAAACTTCAAATATGAAGATCATTTTGTTAGAGAGCCTTTCTATAAATACAGCGATGTTTTTACTTTTCTTATAAATACTATATATTTTTTTGTCAATATTCCTCTCTGTATAATAAAAATTTTACATTATTATAAATAATAACAATACATATAATAGTGAAAATAAATAAAATATTAGTACAATTGTACTACTACTATGAATAATAATGATAATAATAATTTTTTACTTATGATAATAATAAGGTCTGACCTGTAATATACAAGAATGTGAGGAATGTTCTGCTGAGTTTTATCTGAGCTCCCATGTTATGTAAAGTGAAGTCACAGTTGCAAAGGTTCACACAAGTCAAGATCCAGTCCAGAGATTCTGACCATTTCTGTGGAAATCGGGTCTGTTGGTATCACATCAGCGTGCTGTGCAAGCATGCTTGGCCTTTCATTGTGATAAATTGCGTTAATTTGGGGGATTTTTTGGTCATAAGTGTGAACCCAGCTAATTATGGGTTAAATTCCTAGAAGGTGTTTGCAACTCTCAACATGGCTAGTGCTCTCTCCAGGCGCTGTCTTTTTGGTTTACTAACAGCTTGGCTCTAACAGTGGAGGAGGGGAGCTCAAGGGGGACTGGAAGGGAGGGGGAAGGCAGTCTGTTTCAACGCCAGACCAAGCGTTTCGTATTGAGCCATGTGAGACGTATGAGAACTCCTCCCCTTAAAGGAGCCCCAGTGATGCCAGCCTGTGACTGTATGCGTGTGTGCTTATGAGAGAGAGAGAGGGCTGATTGTGTGTCTGGGCGTCTGTGTTGAGGCGTGAGCTCTTTCAGACTGTGCATCCAAGAGTGAAAGTAAAAGATCAGGAGTGCGAGTGAGGAATGACTGAGGGAAGCTGAAGCTACACTGCACACTCAAGCCTCGGAAACACGCTTTGGACCTGACACCTGCCGAAGCGACACCACCCTTCTTCCTCTCGCTGTGCATCCACATGCGCACCCAGCACAGTGCCAGTGAGGTGGGCGTCCTGCTGGCAGGAGGTGGCTGCAGTGGTCGCAGCTCAGAGAAGTCTCCTGGCTTTGACTCAGACTGTAGCCCGGCTCTGGGACTGGCTGGAGGGGTTAGAGCAGTGCGAGGGGTCATGTCCCATTACTGGAGTCTGGAGAGCCTTCACTCCACCAACGGTAAGACTCTCTCACCTCTGGAGCTCAGATGTTTTGGTGGTTGTGGAGCTGCGTTTTGAGCTTGACATCAGTTGACACTCATGCAACGGGTGTCGTTCTGCCTCTGTGAGGTTCTTGTGACAGCTCTTGTTCTTTGAATTGCAGTCTTTCAGTCAATGTGATGGCAATATCTTGAGCCTTTGTTGGGCAAAATTAGGTAGCTGAAAGAGCCACTGTCTCTATACACCTGTAAACACATAGCTGTTGCTTATGCGATTAGCGTGTCAAAGCAACAAGAGTTTGCCTTCTGACCAGTTGACTCGCATGCTACATGTACAGAAGCAACATGAATTGGAAATCGAGCTAGATTGGTGGGGATGTGAGAAACGAGATGCCTTACTGCTGAATGAAGTTGCCACTCTCTTGCACCGTCTGCATCCTGCTTAGGTTATTGCATTACTGTCACGGATGTCATCTATTGATCTATGTTCTATGCTCGTGATTGGTTAAGTGGTAATGTTGTGGAAGGCTCTATCAAGTGAGCCAATTTCTACTGTAGGTATAGATGGATTGCTTAGGAGTGAAGTGACAGCTTTCCCTTCATTCCATGCATTTCACACATTCAGCAGCTGCACATATTCCCTCGCAGGATATTAATGTGCAAAATTAGCATGCGCTGAGCTTTTCCACACCTATGTGATATTAAACAATGTGGCATGTCATGTCAGCATTTGTGTAAAAACACTTGAACATGCAGCATAATATTCAACACAGCATGAAGAAGCGAGTGAAAACACAGGCTGTGTTAAAAATATTTGAGGGGAATCCAACACTGCCCTTTTTGCCTCTGAGCCGATATATCGATTAATGCAAAATCTTCAGGTTTCCTTTCTAAGAATAGAGCAGCTCTCTCTGTGCTGGCACTACCCATGGCTGTATAGTAGGACTGCAAAATGAGTGATGTGAAATGAGATGAGATGCCAGTTTGAGCAGTATTTTGGTCTCATTATCTTTTCTCAGGGTTGGCATGGTGACAGACAAGCCAATGACCATCAGCCAAGGTAGCACTGATGTCACAAATGGCCACCGCTACCCACGTCAGCTGCAATTTGGGTGTTTTTCTCAATTTCTGCTTTGTCCTATGAGAGATGGGATGTGACTTTTCCTGTGGTGGAGGGAAATAAATGGTGCACTGTGAGCTGGGGGCAATAGCTACAGACATTTCAAACAGCACTGTCACCTTCGTCACGGTTCGCTGACCTCATTGCAGCGCTCATACACTGTCAATAGCTGATCGCAGAACAGTCAGAAGAACAAAAAACCGGTGTCACGTGAGAAATGTGTTGAAATGGAACGTTTGTAAGTTTGAACATTAGAAGTGTTTAATGAGAAACTGTTTATGCTCAAATCCCAAGGCACTTCTTTGACTTCTCTAAACTGACAGAGATGGTTTGGGTTCAAGCCAGACTGTACCCACAGAACTCAAAAGTTGTAAACCGTCCATTCACTAAACTGAGAGACTCTACCCTAGTGTTGGGCATCAATAACTGGTTTTTAGTGTAATTACTGACTGGGAGGTCTACAGTGTGTACTATAATATCTGGATAAAGCTATCCATTAGCTTTTCCATTCATCTCAATGGCACTTGCTTAGTTGGCACAGGCCAGGATACCAAAGAAGACTGTCACAGTCCCATGTCTGGTTCACTTTTAAGAGTGCTCTGAAAATTATCTAAAACTCTGTCGATTATCTGCTGTAATTAAATGAAATATATGCAAATTAAATGCTTGGAAAACATATATTTGACAGGATTAAATTTTTATATGCCCGTCAGTAGAGAAGGATGGTTCAGTGAAGATGTCTATCAGCTGGCCTAATATGGCTCTTAGCCAGCCAAAACTTGACCTCTTGGTTTGTTCATATGACAATATTAAGTTAAAAAATTTGTTATTAAAACATGCCGCTAAAATGTATTTTTAGGTTTTTGTTTTAATACAGTGACCCCAAAAGATTTTTAGACATTTACTCTCAATGCATTATACAATACAATCCAAGTGCCATTTATTTTAAAACGGTTGGACAAAATGATATGAACACCTGGGAAATAGGCAAGATTTTATTATTAAGATGTTTTGCTCCAACTGCCTTCAGTACAGCAATACAGAATACAGTTTCCATCTTAGAATAGATTCATAGAACCTTTGAATAGTTTCCAGCTGAATGTTGTCTACAGTCGTGGCCAAAAGTTTTGAGAATTACATAAATATTGGAAATTGGAAAAGTTGCTGCTTAAGTTTTTATAATAGCAATTTGCATATACGTACTACACTAATTTACAAACTGACAGACAACAAAAAGATAAACAGGTAATATTAGAACAAAAAGATAAATAGATGAAGAATTGCAATATTTGTCTTTTCACTAAAGTCTACACACATTATATCAACCCCTATAAAAGCATTATTTTGTTCAAACCCTATATAATATGCAATAAATTGATCAATAATGACAGTAAAGACATTAATAATGTTACAAAAGATATATATTTTAATAAGGGCTTGGCGATTAAACAATAACGATAATTATCACTATATAATTTTCCTCGATAAAATGATAACGAGTTGGATAAATGTTCAATATAATGTTTTTGCTCCAAAAGCAGAATGAAACAGCGCTACTCATTTGAAGCTCGCCACACGGACTATTTATCTGCTGGGGTCAAAGTTCAAACGGCAGCGCTGAGCGAGGTCACTAGAGCAGATGCGTTTACTCACTGATGAGTCTCTGTTGCACGAGCACTAAACAGCACTGTGAGATCCAGTGTGAAGCACTTGAATTCAGCAAAGAACACTAGTTTACTGGTCTAAAGTAAACTAGTTTAAAGTCAGATGAAACAGTGCTGACAAACAGGAGAAACACTGTGCGCTACGAGACAGTCAGAAGGCTTTTCAATCTACAAATCGCCATCATTTACCATGGATTTACTGTAGTAACACTAATATTTTGGCAGAAATGTGGGATATTCATACCGAATTTTATTATTATTATTATTAATGTAGACATTAAATGTATTAAATGAGTAATGGAATATAATTACAGTATTTTTGGGATTGCACGAAAGCAGCGGTTCTAAATTCCAGTCCTCACTTCCCACTGCTCTGCACATATTGTATGTCTCTCCTTGTTAACACACCTGATTCAGATAATCAGCTCGTTAGAAGTGAGCTCTGTGCATGAACTGTGTTCCCATTGACATGGTCTCTACACAGTGTTCATTGCTCCCTACTCCCTGAGCAGGGGAAATCTGTTGAAGTTTAGTTTGCTTCACTTCGGAACATTCATTCACGGATTTGCGTTGCACAACGTCGTCTGCACACACGGACAAGTGTGACATCATTTACCTATGTAAATCAGTACAATTTAAATTCACGTCTCGCACACTTCAATGCACTTTGAATGTAACATACGTTCACCTCGAACTGGAATCATGGCGGAATTTCCTGTGATGTCCACTTCGCAGGGCACTTATGTTCGAATAGACCAAACGTCTGAAGCAATAAGAGAAATGTACAAAATGTGCAGAGCAGTGGGGCGCGAGGACTGGAATTGAGAACCACTGCACTATAGCATTTGTGCATTTATATTTAATGTATTTGAAGAGTTTGGTTCCAAAATGTTATAAATTCATTTTGATTAATTTGAGTTATAATGTGTTTCCTTTACCAAGAAAGTGGTGTGATGAAAACAACTATTTTCTGTTTCAAACTTTCATATAGCATCTTTAGGTTATAATAACATTAAAAATTCTAAATAGATTTTCAAAGATTTGTTATAAAAACTGATTTTGTCCCTCCAAATGAAATAAATCCATTAATTAGGTTAAGTATCAAGTTTAGTTTAATTAAATTAAGTTATTTTTCATATTGAAACAGTTGATCCACATATGATAGCCTCTGAATTCAATACCAATCTTATTAATAGCTTACGTTTCTTCCCCACCACTGAAACCATCACAGGTTCATCATGCTGTTAAAATTATTATTATTTTTTTTTATAGCTGCACGATAAATTGCACGTGATTGTCATTTGCATCTTGCCATTAATCTTTTGAGCGGTACGGTCCCACATATGGGATTCTTATATCCGTGCCCCTGGGAGTATGGTCCCACATATGGGATTTAGAAAGTTCGGTGACGTCACGTAACTGTCAAATTCAAACTGCGTTTTCGCGCGCTGTCTGACGCTGAGCCAGAGAGAGACGTGCACTGATCTTGTCATATTATCACAACTATGCAGTGTTATTAACCACATAATGCATATTTTAGGTTTCAGACATTTAAATACACATAAATACTAGTAAAACAATACATTTAGAGTTTGAAAAATACACGCATATGTCTATGGAAGCAACAATAACAATGCATTCAAATTTAATTTGCAGATATGCTTTATTCATATCAAGATACACATAGTGTAAGTAACTATAAAATTCACTCTATTCTTTACCCAGCTTACCGGCCACTTATTACTTGTATTTTGGGAGAAATTGATGAATTCACGTGCTGTAAATCCAACTGACAGTACTGACAGCGAAAAAACATGGCGGCGCCCATATAACATAACAGATCACGATCAAGATCATTTAGAAAGGTTTTTAAACGACAAAACACTCTAATTTACACACATTTATGAATCGGAATATCAGATTGTTCATGAAATGGTATGCGAGTTTGTTAATATATAAAAAAAAGGAAAAACGAAATAAAAGCGATCCATCTGTCATTCAGTGTTATTGTAGACGCGGTGTGTCACGTGACAAGCCTGACGCGTAGCCATGGAAACAGTAAGGGGAACGTTCTAAAATAACGGTCGTCTTAAAAAAACTCACTCTGGAGGGACCACTAGAATATTTTAAACTCACAACTGAAAAGATTAAAGCTGGTTCTGTGATTAGTAGTAAATCTCCATCACGTGATTTCCGATGGAGCGGCATTTAATACACAGAGCCATAGATCACTGACATGCTACGCAATATCGCATTCATTATCGAAGGTGAGTCAACTGCAATTATGAACGCGATATTGCAAAGCTTGTCAGTTTACAATGCATGGAATGATGCGTTGTGATTGGTAGAGTGGATGTATCGCATTCTGCAGAGAAGGGAGACTGGCATTTTTTACGATTTGGAAAGATAAGGAGAAAACATGACCGAATAACACAGCGGATTTCGCATTTAGTAGGAACTCAATTTTTAAAAAATTTTTTTTTTTATGCAGTTTACCACGTCTTGGAACCAAACTTAATTTGAATAAAACCCAAACAGTCAGAATAATAAAATTTCAGCATATACAAATTAGGTTGTTACAATTTTTACAGAACATAAATTTACATCTGCATCTCAAGCTACCGTCAAATGTGCATTTCTAAGAGAAAAAATGTAATAATATTATTATTGCAGCATGTACTGCAAATTGCTGAAGATACAAGTCATCCAAATCAACACAAATCAGTATCATGATTTGAAACTATATCCCTCATTAAAGCATGTAGAAATTAATACATTATTGTTCCTGTTAAGATATTTATTTTGTTAAGAAAAAAATTACTAGAAAAGTTTAAAGATTTCAAAAGGTTTTTTGTCATGTTCTGACCTTAAAGAGTAGTTTAAATCCACAGTTAATCATCTGGTTTCTACAACTTTCAAAAATCTGCCTTTAAACTTGAAAGAAATAAAGATTTGACATTAATTGTGATAATTACCAATATCTACTGGTATGAGTTTTTTTTTATCTTGATAATATTTTTGGCCAAATTGCCCAGCCATAATTTCAAATACATGCTGTTCTTTTGAACTTTTTGTTAATCAAAGTAAAAAGGTTAAGATAAAAAAGCAGATGTTTTCAACATCAATAATAACAAGAAATGTTTCTTAAGCACCAAATCAGCATATTAGAATGATTTCTATAGGATCATGAGGACTGGAGTAATGGTTGCTGAAAATACAGCTTTGCCATCACAGGAATAAATTGCATTTGAAAATATATTAAAATAGAAAAAAGTTATTACCGAAACATAAATTCTGAAAACTGTAGTTGTTTTAGAGTAGCATATTTTGGAAGATTATTAGTTTTTATTGTATTTTTCATAAAGCAAAATCAACAGAGACTTTTTTTGTATGGTAGTGAATGTACCATAACATATGTGTCACAACCTTCTGCATGCATCATGTCAATGCATGCACCCTGACACATTTAACACCACGAGTGGCTTTTCGTGGATTTACATGTCAAGGGTGCCTGCAGATGTAGATGCAGTATAGAAAGGGCAAGAGCAGTAGAAATTGTCTCACAGGATGTGTCACCACCAGCAGCCATCAACATATCGTGCTTCTTCAAATCCTCTTCTGCTTTCGTTATTTGTGTGAAATGCACGACCACTGGTCACTTGTCTCAGAGCCAGAAATAGAAAGTCTCAGTTCTTCTCAAAAGCACTTTCATTAAAGTCTTGAGTTTCCACACTGGGAGAGGAGCAGATGTGTTGCTGTCCGTATTTTCCCTCCGGGGTATTTTGTCATGATTGCGGAATCTTGTGACCGCCCAGTGTGAGCCGGGTCAAATGATAGAGAAGGAGTCTGGAGTTCAATTCTGAATAGACACTTATTGCTTAATCCTGATAAATGATCATTACTCAAGAAACTGAATGTCATGCCATTCAACATTTAATTAAACCAAATGAATTAGTCTCTGTAAATTACACCTTTGCTTTTCATAATCCAACAATTACTCTGCTAATCCGGTTAACATGTAGAGGGGACGGGGGTCTTCAGCCCCTCAGGCCCTATCACAACTGACGGCAATAAGACAGTGTTTCATTCACACCTTTTTACATAAACCACAGCCGAACAGCTCTACACATGACACCCTGCTTCAGGCACAAAATGCTCTTTCTCCATATACTTCAGTGTCTTTTTCTGGTTTCTGCTATACAGACAAGAAGTGAAGCGATAAATAGTGTTTGACAAGACCTGTTCTGAGTGTTAAGTCTCTAAATAGATATTCAAATGAGAACTACAACAACAAAAGTAAGGTTCTTTGATGGTTCTTTGCAGCATTTCAGGTTCAAAGATGGCTATATAGTTCTTTGGAGAAAAGGTATAATGGTAAAATAATAATCATTATAATAAATATTGTCCATATTTATCGCTTTGCCTTATGCCATTTGTGCAACTCACATGCATAATACTTCAAATCCTGTCACTTGTTGAAAAGAGGTGAAGAATTCAGAGAATTCAGACTTAAGATTGTTACTTGGCAGGAAATAAATCATGAGAAAATCCCATATACTTTTGCTGCAGGAGGAACCCGAGCCATAGCTAGCCATTTAGCAATTGCATAGCAACCATCTGTAACACCCTAACAACCACATGGCAACACAGAAAAATCTGCTCAGAAAAACTGCATAGCAACCTCCATGACACCCTACTGCACAGAAACACAGATGAACACACTAAGAACACATAGCAAAACCTGAGCAACCACATACAGTAGCAACACAGTAAAACCCACTCATAACTCTGTAGCATAATGCATATCTGCAAACCTTATTTTTGGGGTTAATTGTGGAATTTAAAATAGATTTTGGTTATACTTAAAGCCTTTATATTTAATGCATTATGAAAGTAGTTTTAATGCATTAATTATGCCTTGTAATGCACAATATAATACACTGATAAGTAACTGAAACCACATTTATAATACTTACATCTATTCATTGTTATACCTTTAGAATGTATAATTCATTAGAACACATGACAAATAAACCTTCATATATTATAATGCATTATAACTTTGGTTACATGCAGTATATGAAAAGATGTAATGCAATTACCTTTATAATGCATTATACGTAATGGCTTTAAATTAAGTGTTACTAAGATTTCCTTTGGCATCAGACTGCATTACACCAGTTTTGTGTCATCACTGTATACACAGTGTTTGTTTGCAGTATCCACTGTGACTCAGTTGCTTCGCTCTTTGAGGTATTTTGCTCAGTCTGTGAGTGAAATGGCACAGCAGTGTGATGCCATCACATCCACTGCCACAATGAGCCGAGGCCCACACGGCCATAACATACTGCAGCACTGACCAGAGGAACTCTCCTCATTGTGTGAACGCCTCAACTTGGCTCTCAAACAGATCACACTTTGTTGAACCAGACAGCTCAAATGCAACTCTTCATGACTATATTCTACCTTATTATAACAATATCAGTTCTGAAAACTGTAGCTGTTTTAACGTAGTAGTCAGGGTGTCATGTTCTTACAATAATTCCATCCCTCATAGCCACTGCATAGAGGGAGACATCATCACTGCTGGGAAATCACTGTGGCATATTTTCATTTTCTGTGAGTTCATGGAGAGATTCCAGACGCTCCTCCCTCTGTTTGGGTCATTTATTAAACTTTTGATCCTGTTTTCAGGGTTAGTAATAATCTGCAGTCTACACAGATTACTGTTCCAGACTTGCGTGGCATTGACATCAGTCTGCCAGCAACTGCAGAAAGTCATTTGAGGGCAAAGGCTGGTGTTTTGCTGGCTGAGGGTGGGAAAAGACAGGAAGCAAGATACAAAAGAAAAATCCAAGAACAAGATTGGAGCATTTAAGTGGTGAATAACAATTCATATGGCCCTTATGGTTCCATTGATAATATACTAGTTTCAAGTCTAAGCTCAATAGTTTGTGTATTATTATTTTATATTGTCTAAACTGATAATATTTTCAGTTTCCAATAACTGTGGTTTTGTGGAATTTAGTCCATGTGTGTTAGTTTTGAGTTCATATATATGCTAGTTTACTCCTAAACATTGCTTTTTGATTAATTTGGTTCAATTGATGTTTTCAGTAACTGGTCAAATTTGACCTATTTTTTTGTGAATTTTAATCCATGTGCTAATATCTATATGTAATCTTTGCTAATATCTATTTTTTTTTGTCCTAATAGGTATGATTATGATAACTGCATATAAAATTTCCAACCATTTGGATTACACAGTATTAACATAAGCTAATAAACTTGATGTGATGCATATTGTCAGTTATACATATATGAAACAAGAATACGATTTATGTAATAGTACATAAATTGTAGTTATTTTTATTTAAATACACAGTAAACAGGATTATATCACTAGTAAATTCAATGTATTATATGTCAACCAACTCATATTTTTAACTGAATTTTGCTTGTTATACATCTAGCCATATTTAAACCATGTTCATACTTTTTAACCGATTTAAATGTAATTGTTTTCACAGTTACCAGATGTATGCAGATTCTGTGGAATTTGAATAAATACATCAGTTGCTGAGTCTTGTTTTCTTTCCTCGGGGTAACATGTTTTCTGTTGAAACTTGGACACATCAAAGAGCTTGTACCTTGTTTCCATAGAATTCCACATAATGAGGGCACAGAATAGGAATCGTGCAAAGGAGCAGTTAATCAGCGAGTCAGCCTTAAGCTTGATGCTTTGTATACTAAACAGTGAGATGACAAAACCAGATGAAGGCTTTTTGCCCTCAATTTTCACCTCAATCCACTGTTTACTGTCTGAGCAACACTTTACCCAGAATTCCTTTCCCATCGTCGCTCTGCCTGGACTCCATCAAACTGTCCTGGCAGCTCAAGTGCATGTCCGTAATCTTGCTACAGACCTTTGAAACTTAAAGTGAGCAATATCATGCAGCTTTAATTTGTCAGGTAATGATCTGTGCCTGTAGTGAGTACTCAAGTCTGCTCTCAGACAGGCACCAGCCGGACCGCACGAGTGAGCTGTGCTAGGCACAGACTGCTCCTGTAGCCCTAGCACTGGCCCTAACGGCTGCTTCCTCTCAGGAAATTAGTTTGAGCCACTTTGAGCCTAATTTACAACCTTGTACTGTTGTGTTATACAAACCAAATTAGCATGTGTATTGTGCCTGATCCAGAATAAGAGAAACATTCTTTGGAACATTGTTTACAATGTTTTACACGCAGTACACTACTCTTTAAAGGTTTGTTTGGCTGTATTTGTTTGTTTCAAAAAAATATGGTAAAAACAGCAATATTGTTGAAATATTATTACAATTTAAAACAACTGTTGTAACTAGTTTTGATGGCAAATTGTAGCAGCCATTACTCCAGTCTTCAGTCACATGATCCTTCACAAATCATTCCAGTTCAAGAAACATTTCTTATTATTATCAATGTTAAAAACAGTTGTGCTGCTTAATAATAAGAATAATACAAAGGAACAGCATTTTTTTGAAACAGAACTATTTTTAAATCCAAACTTTTGAATGGTAGTGTATATAATAGTAATTCTATAATTCAATTGATATGTGCTCAATTGGATCTTATTAGGTAGTACTATAACCTATAGTACTACCTAATAAGATAAACTACCCAATTATAGCACCAGGCTCTTATTTTGAATGCCAGGTTCCCAGCAGGCACATTTGTCAGATGCCTCTGGTG
This sequence comes from Carassius carassius, assembly GCF_963082965.1. Classification (NCBI taxonomy): domain Eukaryota; kingdom Metazoa; phylum Chordata; class Actinopteri; order Cypriniformes; family Cyprinidae; genus Carassius; species Carassius carassius. The sequence goes on along the minus strand of NC_081766.1, from coordinate 21,044,369 downwards.
TGGAGTGAGTGTAATACTCTTTGACTGGATGTGACGTGGAGATTCCTCACAGGGCCGGCTGCCTCTTCTCTGATACACAGGGAATGTCAGATTCCACTGGGTTGAATGTTTTCCAGTGAGGATCTTATCTGTGACTCACATGCTATCTTTCTTTGGTCAGACACTCTTTGCATAACTCTTCATCATGAGTTCTTATCTGCGGCTAACTGATTAGTTAACGTCATTTTTCCCTTTAATTATAGACTCTGTCAGTCCAAACATATACATATAAATTTTTTCAGGATTCTTTGATATTACATTTTGTATTGTTTGAATCACTGGGTTTCCATATTCATATATCATGATATTTATGTTTTGTGTGTGATGAATGCAGATTTATTGACTTCAGCTGGTTACTCATTTAAAGGGATAGATGCACAGAAAATAAAAATTCTGTCAAACATTAACTCACCCTCAAGTTGTTCCATGTCCATGCCTTGTATTGTGTTGTGTGCAAATATCAGCACATATGTTTGAAAACTAAGCACATTCAGTGCTTGCTTAGCGGACATTTATTTCTTTATTTTTGGCTCCATCTGTGTTGTTGCCTACCGTACAGTCGTTTGGTCAAGCTGACCTGTATGCTTCATTTTGATATGAGGAATAGCCACGAGCCAGTAGTGTTTGGAGAAACTCTCATTAAAGCCATCTCTCAAAAGTAGGCTGTATGTGCAAATGCACTCTGTGATTTGCCTCGGGTCCTGCAGCTCTGATTTCAACAATATATGGGTAGTAAGATCAGTGGTTTGTGACCTTTTCGCATTGTAATGCAGTGGTAATGTGTTTGTTTGGTTTACTTAAACACAGCATTATTACTTCTGGCAGGCTTTGACAGCTCTGGGACGTTTTCCTGCTCAGAGCTCTGATCTGAATTTGAATCAGACACATATTGTTGTTATAGAGGTGGAGCTCCGTGTCTCACACATTTGTTTCAGATGCTGCAATACAACTATGCATATGGTTTATCAAAGTTAGTGTACCTTAACAGTTGTTTTAAATATGCTACTGTCATAGTCCCGCTGTTTTACTCATCAAAGTTTAAAATAAAGACATTTGTAATAACATGGAAGTACAGCACTCATCTAATCGATTTGATGCTATGTGTTGGATAAAGTAAATGTAGGACACCCTTTGGAGTGTTAAAACAGTCAGTCATGTGAACATGAGCTGATGAGATTTTTCTAGAAGGGCCCTTTGGGCATATAGATCTATATTGATCCTTGTGTCACTCAAAGCCAGCTTCTAAACCAGCTCTTTAGAGTCTATTACATTGAGTTCTCCTGCTTTTTGTGAAATGTCGCTTTCACATGCAAAAACAAAAAATAAAACACGCTGGTGCATTGACTGAACTCTGTTAGGAAGAGAGTGCAACCACTGTGAAATAAAATCTTTAATTATTGCTATGTCAAATAAATTGGGCCTATGGTCAAGGTTTGCAGGGTCTGTATATTAGCTACTCAAGGACTGCTGGGATACTTTAAAGGGACAGTTCACCCAAAAATGATCATTCTGTCTTCAATTAATCACTCTCATGTTGACTGACTTTCATCTATGCAACTTGAAAGTTTATATTTTGTTAATGCCTCAGCATTGTTTTGTTGTTGAAGTCCAATGTTGCTTTGTTATTTTAGTACTAGAATTTATCATTATTTAAATTGATATTATTTAAAATTAAGTAAAATGTTTAATGTGCTTTTGTATTTTTCTTTTTCTGTTTCGCTTTATTTCATTACAGTTTAGTTTTAGTAATTTTAACACTTACTTTAACTTAAGTACTGCACTGTAGAATGGACAACAGCTGAAACAGCTTCAAAATATGTTCTTTTGTGTTCCATAGAAGAAAAAAAATCATGAGGGTAAAAATAAATGACAGGAGGGTAAGTAAATGATTACAGAATTATATATATTTTGGGTAAAGTAACCCTTTAAATAGGTGCATTATACATTGGCCTTGTCACAAATCGTGCCCTCAGCCCTTTTTTGTCCCCCTCTGAATCCACATTTTGATGATGTAATGCCATAGAGTGTTGAGTAGTTAAACTTTGTGAAGTCTCAGTGTGGACCTTGCATCGTTGCCACAAAGGGGGCGCTCACAAGCAACCATTTGAACCATACAGTCATTAATGAGACACCCTGCGGTATTGTTGGACTTCTCGGATGGGCATGATGTGCAAAGATAACAAGACCACAACTCCACATAAAATAAGCCATTTGGGACAGGACCATAATGTACATAATACATTTATCATCCATCAGATTGGTTGCTTTTATTGTAAGAGCAAACATCTCCTCTAAATGTAGGTCATTTACAGAAATAAAAAATGCCTATAAATTGTTCATTGTTTTTTTTAGGTTAATGGCCCTCTCTTGCTGGATCATGAATAAACTACAATGAAAGTATTGTGATTTTTGACAAGGAAATAGAAGAAACAAATAAAGAAATAATCAAAATAATTTTTCTGCCATAGTGTTTGTAAATCTTATCTGCAGTATATTGAACATTATTAGCAAAACGGATTTGAGACTTGACAGATTTTACTATTTTAACAATATAAGCACAAGGTTTAAAGCGCATGGCACAGGCGCACTTAGGGTGTGTCCAAATCCACTTTTTAGTTTAGTTTTTAGTTTAATGATGGGAAAAAACAATCGGTGCACCCGGTGCATGGTCTAAAAGGGTTGTCCCTATTCTCTTAATGAGTAATTGGTGTGTTTTGGGCATAATGTGCAATAAACCAATCAGAGTCTCATTTCCCATTCCACCTGTGCTTGTGCCATGGTGGATTCGCTATTTATACGGTGGAATTTGCAAGCGCAAAGACAGAACGCATCTCCAGAGAGGAAACGGAGCTTCTTGTGCTCTAGCAAATAGGTAGCCTAATTCTGATGCATTCAATGACTATCCATTATGACATGTAGGCATTCTTATATTTATGAAGCCTACACAATAATAATCTTTTACATTGTAATCCTTTCATTTGTAATATTTGGCATGCTTGTGTACTGCTGTGCATCCCTCTGTGTATAATAAGAAAAGTGTACATGTGCTGTGGGCCCGCCTTTATTAGCGCGCTCTTTAAATAACAAAAAATAAAAACTACTGCACCATTGACTTTAGACCTATTTTAACGATCTAAGTGCATGTTCTAAAGCGCACATTGCAGGTGTATCTGAATCCACTTAAAACTAGTTTAACTACGGGAAAATGGTCAGTGCTTCTGGGCGCATGGTCTAAATGGATTCTTATTATTATTCTCTTAATCAGTAATGGGTGTATTTTAGGGCGTAATGTGCAATAACCAATCAAGAGTCTCAAAAAGCAAGTTGCGTTCGTGCCATGGCGGGTTTGCTATTTACATGGCGGAATGTATTTTCGTATGTATGTTTGTGTGCTGCTGTGTGTCCCTATGTGTGTAATAAGCAAAGTGTGCCCGCCTACAGTATAGGCTCAAATCATTAACGCGCTCTTTAAATAACAAAGAAAAAATATTGCACCAGACCAGGTTTGAGTTGGTAGCCTATATGGTCTATTTTCAGTTTCTCAAAAGAGCAATGTGCCAACAATGCGCCTGAACACAACTCTTTTTTTTTAGACCACAAACGGGCGCAAATGCATTTGCTATTTAAACAACGTGGTGCAGGACAGGAAAATAATTACTGCGACAAGCTGAAACTAGCAAAAAACACTTGCGCTGTGCCTTTTGCTGCATTGCGCTGGATGTATGATAGGGCCACAGGTTTTATTTGGTCAATGGTGCAGTCTATTTCAGGTATCTCAAAATAGCAACGCACCAACAATGTCCCTGAACACACCTCTTTTTTTGACCAGCACACCCATGAGCGTACAAATGGGCGCAAATGCATTTGCTATTTAAACAACGTGGGGCAGGATGTGAAAATGATTAGTGCGTCGGGTGAAACTAGCAAAAAACACTAGCGTCTGGCGCCGCATTCCGCCAGTTGTATGATAGAGCCCTAAGGCTTTTAAATGAGTAGGATCTTCCATTCAAAAATGTTGAATAAAAGATAAAACAGCCGGGAAAAAAAAACATTGAAATTTAAAAAATGCTGACATGACCTCTGTCTGAGGTGAAAGGACTTTTCCGATATATTTCCTTATATATATATCTTCTCTCAATCTTTTATATTAGTTCTTTAATGCTTGCCACTATAATGTAATTTCTAGGTTTTGATGACTTGTATTAAAGTTTGTGTCATTTTAGAAGTAGATCTTAATCTTTAAAGTGCACATGGATTAGGCTGAGTGGAAGTCTTGGTCTGCATGGCTCAGAGGTGAATTTGTGCAGTCGGGTGACTTTATCTGAGGATGTGGACTTATAAGGAAGCAGGTCAGTGCACATTCACAGTCCTGTCTGTTTGATCAACTCCTTAAATTACTGTCAGCAAATCATGAATCATATATATACACACACACACACACATATATATATATATATATATATATATATATATATATATAGTGTATGTGTGTGTGTGTTCATTAGTGTTGTCACGATATTATTGTTAAAATTATTGTTTCGATACCGATACCTAGTCAAGAATTGCGATTTCGATACTTTTTCGATACTTTTCCTGAAAAGGGAAAATACACTCTCAAATATAATTGCTTTGCTTTATTTTAAAACCGGGACAACATTCTATTCATATAACACAGTAATAAATGAACATATGAACAGCAGATATATTAAACATTTTAACAAAATATGAAATATCAAAATATAAAAAATAAAATAGAGCAATGACATTCAAGGTAAAGAAATAATACATTTAGCAGCATTATCTCAGTTATCATAAGAAACATAAGCGTGATAAATTTATCTTGATTCTGAACTTTGAATAAAAATATGAACAGCGATTATATTAAACAATGTTTCTGAACTCAGAAGATTAAATGTCAAAAGATAAATATTATCAATTTAAGCAATGCCATTCAAGTAAAAAAAAAAAAAGCAAATAAAATTTTGCAGCAATATCTCAGATATTGTAACTTATTCTGTCAGTTGTGCAACCTTTTCTTTCAGAGGAGAAAACTCAGCCAGTGAGCTTCATCTTTATTGAGCGTCATCTTTTTCTACAAGTCGTGGACCGGCGGCCACAGTATCACTTGTGCTCGCAGCCTAGTGATGTGCGGGTCGGGTTTTTTTCCAACAAGAGGGTCCCGCTTTTATTAAATTATTTGGCCCGCCCCAGCCCGCAAATAAAGTAAAATTTCGTTACCCCCCCCCCCCCCCCCCCCCCGACCTGCGCATCAAAGACATCACGGAAGATACGTTGCTACTAGACTCATATTTCTTGTTCACTGAAGTTCCTCCCTCCACAGTAGCGCGCGACTAAGCATGTAAATCTCGATCAGCAATCAGCATATTTAGCATACCGCACATAACTCAACTTTAATCCCCGATTAAAGTGAATATTATATATGAACTGTCTGACGAAACAATTAAGATAATAATAATAATTCATTACATTTATATAGCGCTTTTCTAGGCACTCAAAGCGCTTTACATAGTCTGGGGGTATCTCCTCATCCACCACCAGTGTGCAGCATCCACCTGGATGATGCGACGGCAGACATATTGTGCCAGAACGCCCACCACACACCAGCTTACTGGTGGAGAGGAGACAGAGTGATGAAGCCAATCAGCAGATATGGGGATTGTTAGGAGGCCATGATGGTCAGAGGCCAATGGGCGAATTAAGCCAGGATGCCGAGGTCACACCTCTACTCTTTTCGAAAGACATCCTGGGATTTTTACTGACCACAGAGAGTCAGGACCTCGGTTTAACGTCTCATCCGAAGGACAGTGCTTGTTGACAGTATAGTGTCCCCATCACTACACTGGGGCTCTAGGACCCACACAGACCACAGGGTGAGCACCCCCTGCTGGCCTCACTAGCAACTCTTCCAGCAGCAACCTAGTTTTCTCAGGAGGTCTCCAATCCAGGTACTGACCAGGCTCAGCCCTGCTTAGCTTCAGTGGGAAACCGGTCTTGGGCCACATAAATAACAAGATGTTAATTATGCAAGAAAACCTCGTGCTTTGTTCATCTGAACAACTTATTTAAACTATTTAATGCGATTATGCACACATTTTAGTAAAGCCAAATCAGTTTAGTAAAGCCTCTAATGCAGCCATCTCGCTGTAGTGCTTTTTTGCTGCAAAAAACACAGACGTCCATAGGGAGGCACTGGAGGCGTGCGTTGCACACACCAACATGTCACCAATACGTCTCTTACAAATCTGGAATGCAGTCATTCTTTGAAGTATCGATACTAATAAATTTAGAAATCGTGACGTTTTTAATTTCCGAGAATCGCGATACTTTTGAAGTATCGGTGCACCGTGCAACACTAGTGTTCATGCATGGGGCCTTAATATGGTAAACTGGATAAAAACATGCACAAGTTAACACGCTCAGATGTGTGGATGGTCACAGTTATTGTCCTTTTCAGGGACTGATTCTAGGCTACATACTAGAGTTTTTATGTACTGTACTCAGTTTTGTTTTATTATGGGAATATTACAGGTTCAAAACAAATTACATTCAACAGAGAGAATTTATAGCTTTGTCTTGATTAATAAAAAAATAATTAAGACGTATCTTGTTTTCTTAAAGAAAGCAAAAATTAAGCTCATGCTGTGATACATTGGAATTAAATGGGACATTTTTGGTAGATTTAACAACAGAAAAGCACTTACAAATGAACAATTAATAATTTTGAAAATAACTTCCAATACATTAAAATACAGTGTTAAAAAGTATTATTTGAACTGTAAAGTTGTTTACATCATTTTTACAATACTTTTAAGGTTTAAATTGGATATTTTGTAAGTGATTTTTTCACAAAATCTTATTAACACATGTTGTTGCTAATTGAAATAGTATTTTAATAGATTGGCCTTATTTATTTCCACTGTAAGTGCAACACTTTATCCCAGATTTTTTAAGAAAAGGAGGGATTAAATAAATTTTTGTGGCAATCAACATTATTCCACAAATGCTGTCGATTTCGTACTGAAACGAGAACATTTCTTTAACTGAATTCAGCAATGTAAATGCAATACATTTATACAAATAAGGCTTTTGAGTTCTAAAAATGTTGAATATTGGCATAATTTTGTATTGAGAAAGTCTCATGTTTAAGCAGTACATCAGACTCAAAAGTCTCCTCACTGATTCTTCGTCCAATACCTCCTTCAGGTCCAAAAGCTTGAAAACGAAACCCAAACCCTGTCCTGCTTTAAATCCGAAGCCAATAATACAAACAGATTACATTCTCAATTACATCTTCACAATGTAAAGCATTATTCTCATTTACCTCGATTTCACGGACCGTACTCTCATCGCCAGAACAAAGGATCTCTCAAGGGGTGCAGATCTGAGTCTAACTCAATTCTCTCCCATCTATTTATAATGAATGAGACAGGAAGAGATATGCTTGGCCAGGTCTACTCTTCCTCACTGGTTTACTGAACACTAATAAATAATAGCAATCCTGTCGGTGGAGAAGCCAGCCATCTATAACAACAGAGAGTGTTTTCAGTGTTCTAACGGCAAATGCATGAAAGGGCACATTAATGCGCAACTGTGGAGTTGATAAGCGTCTAACCAGTTTTATTGAAGCATTTTGGTCACATTGTTAGCTCAAAAGTGAAAGTTAGGGAAATGCAAGCTTGTTGTTATAGTTCCCCTGAGTGTCTGCTAACAATCTTCAAACTGCTGATTTGTTAAGAAAGCTTTTTTTGATGCTACATGTGTTTTCAGTTCTGGTGACAAGTGCGAAAACAAGAAATTTTTGGCAACAAAAAAAAAAAAAAAACTACCCCAAAACAAAACAGTAGAAGTGAATCAGATGCTGGCATAGAATAGTCCTTTGTTTTTATTTAATGAGTGAAATGATGCATGCAACTTTTTCTGTTGCATTTCATCGTTTTTCCTTTGACTTTTGTTGAACGTCATGTTTTTGGATGTACTGTGATGGGACGGAACATTTTTTAAGGGACAAAGGATTCAGGTCAAATGGTTATGTGTGCTTATATGTGAACACCTTAGGGGCCTTCCGCTTAGAATGTGTTTTTATCTCAAAATGTGAGATGCTCAACAGTGGAATAAAAAGAATACAAGGTCTAAAGATTTGAATAATGCTCAAAATGTTGTAGAATGTTAGATATGCAAATGCAGTTGTCAAAAATCTAGCACATGTTTACATAGAAAAACAATGTCACAGGTTTGGTCATTTAATATGATGCTATGTTGATCTTCGTGGTGTGTGAGCCACATTCTCTCCATATGTATCAGCCAACTGGTAAAAAGATGTACCTGATCAAATATTCCAACTGCTAATTAGTGGATTAAACCTCTTTTCAAGTGTGGCTGTACAAGTGTAGATCATTCAATTTCCTGGCTGGGGAAATGGTTGCGTAACCTCAGGCTCCCTGTGGTAAACATTTGTATCTTGTGCGAGATCGGTTACATGCTAATTCCAGTTTTTGGACACAAAATATAAAGTACCGTACATTCGTATACTTCAAGTTTTGCTCTTAAAGTAATGAATAGTACATCTGACAAATGTTAAAATTATTATATTAAGGTCCTAAAACAGGGCGTTTTATTGTTATTCATACAAAAGTCTCCCAAATATAAGAATAGCCTAAGAAGGGACCCTTTTCCTAAAAAGTTTTTAGTATTTGTAATATTATAAAGACACACTGTTTGCTACATAAAATAATTGCCTTTTATATTGCCATTGTGCTGAAGGTAAAAACAATTATATATATATATATATATATATATATATATATATATATATATATATATATTAGGGGTGTAACGGTATGCAAAAATCACGGTTCGGTACGTACCTCGGTTTTAAAGTCACGGTTCGGTTCATTTTCGGGACAGTGAGAGAAAGAAATGCAAACATTAAACTGCAGGTTGTTTATTACTATACACTTTTTTTAAATACTTTTTAATAAAATATATATAAAATAAAAAAAGAATAAGAAATAAAATACTACTGCAAAGTTCTCCACTAAATAAAATACTCTCAGTCTCAAACCAATATCATATAATAAAATATAAATAAATAACTATGATTACAGTGCAGCATTACCAATCCCAGCTTGTAGGCCTGCTTCAACAGAACCGTGCCGTGCCTGCTGCTGTAGGTGACAGGGAGACCGCTGACAGACCAGGCTCTTGTCTTCATGACAACAATATCTATACTTCATGTTGAACATAAATATAAAGCCTACTGATATAGGACACCGTCAACAGTATTGACGGCAAAAAAGACTATGTTTGACAGGTGCAATATTTGAAAATCGATAATTATTAATTTATTTTTTAAATTACATTTATATCTGAATTTATGTCAACCTATAGACTTTCAAACATCAAAGTGTCATGAATTAATATGTATTTGTGTACAAAATGACATATAAACATATTTTCCTATTCTATTTTGCCTGGAAACGCTTCCAACACGCTTGCGTCGCGTGAAAAATAGGCGTCGGTTCTATTTCTAGCATGCACGCGTTTTCCGCGTGGCTCGAGCCGCGCCTAAGATGCGCGTCTCACGCAGGCAGTCTGCAAGCTCTAACCTGTTAACATGGGAGCCGAATTAAAAACGTACACCCCACGCAGCTGAGATGCTTGCGGCACGCATCCAGTGTGTCGCCGGCCTTAGAATCAGCTGCAGGGCAGGAATATATATATATATATATATATATATATATATATATATATATGTGTGTGTGTGTGTGTTTGTGTGTGTGTATGGTGTGTGCGGTGTGTGTGTGTGCATATGTGTATATACAGGTGCTGGTCATATAATTATAATATCATCTAAAAGTTGATTTCACTAATTCCATTCAAAAAGTGAAACTTGTATATTATATTCATTCATTGCACACAGACTGATATATTTCAAAGTATATTTCTTTTAATTTTGATGATTATAACTGACAACTAAGGAAAATCCCAAATTCAGTATCTCAGAAAATTTGAATATTGTGAAAAGGTTCAATATTGAAGACACCTGGTGCCACACTCTAATCAGCTAATTAACTCAAAACACCTGCAAAGCCTTTAAATGGTCTCTCAGTCTAGTTCTGTAGGCTACACAATCATGGGGAAGACTGCTGACTTGACAGTTGTCCAAAAGACGACCATTGACACCTTGCACAAGGAGGGCAAGACACAAAAGGTCATTGCAAAAGAGGCTGGCTGTTCACAGAGCTCTGTGTCCAAGCACATTAATAGAGAGGCGAAGGGAAGGAAAAGATGTGATAGAAAAAAGTGTACAAGCAATAGGGATAACCGCACCCTGGAGAGGATTGTGAAACAAAACCCATTCAAAAATGTGGGGGAGATTCACAAAGAGTGCACTGCAGCTGGATTCAGTGCTTCAAGAACCACTACACACAGACGTATGCAAGACATGGGTTTCAGCTGTCGCATTCCTTGTGTCAAGCCACTCTTGAACAACAGACAGTGTCAGAAGCGTCTAAAGACAAAAAGGACTGGACTGCTGCTGAGTGGTCCAAAGTTATGTTCTCTGATGAAAGTAAATTTTGCATTTCCTTTGGAAATCAGGGTCCCAGAGTCTGGAGGAAGAGAGGAGAGGTACACAATCCACGTTGCTTAAGGTACAGTGTAAAGTTTCCACAGTCAGTGATGGTTTGCGGGGGTCATGTCATCTGCTGGTGTTGGTCCACTGTGTTTTCTGAGGTCCAAGGTCAATGCAGCCGTAAACCAGGAAGTTTTAGAGCACTTCATGCTTCCTGCTGCTGACCAACTTTATGGAGATGCAGATTTAATTTTCCAACAGGACTTGACACCTGCACACAGTGCCAAAGCTACCAGTACCTGGTTTAAGGACCATGGTATCCCTGTTCTTAATTGGCCAGCAAACTTGCCTGACCTTAACCCCATCGAAAATCTATGGGGTATTGTGAAGAGGAAGATGCGATATGCCAGACCAAACAATGAAGAAGAGCTGAAGGCCACCATCAGAGCAACCTGTGCTCTCATAACACCTGAGCAGTGCCACAGACTGATCGACTCCATGCCACGCTGCATTGCTGCAGTAATTCAGGCAAAAGGAGCTGCAACTAAGTATTGATTCAAGATTCAAGATTCAAGATTTTTATTTGTCACATACAAAATTATATATAGCATATATAACCAGCACTGAAATGTGAGTCAGGTCCGCTCTATGGACAGTGCAATTATTAAAGAAAAACAACACAGATGAAAATATACATAAATATAGCTATGTAAGAATGAAATAAAAGTAAACAAAAATAATAAAATATAAAAAAGATGTACAGTACAGACCAAAAGTTTGGACACACCTTCTCATTCAAAGAGTTTTCTTTATTTTCATGTCTATGAAAATTGTAGATTCACACTGAAGGCATCAAAACTATGAATTAACACATGTGGAATTATATATGGAATTATATACATAACAAAAAAGTGTGAAACAACTGAAAATATGTCATATTCTAGGTTCTTCAAAGTAGCCACCTTTTGCTTTGATTACTGCTTTACACACTCTTGGCATTCTCTTGATGAGCTTCAAGAGGTAGTCACCTGAAATGGTCTTCCAACAGTCTTGAAGGAGTTCCCCGAGAGATGCTTAGCACTTGTTGGCCCTTTTGCCTTCTGTCTGCGGTCCAGCTCACCCCTAAACCATCTCGATTGGGTTCAGGTCCGGTGACTGTGGAGGCCAGGTCATCTGGCGCAGCACCCCATCACTCTCCTTCTTGGTCAAATAGCCCTTGATGCCTTCAGTGTGACTCGACAATTTTCATAGTCATGAAAATAAAGAAAACTCTTTGAATGAGAAGGTGTGTCAATACTTTTGGTCTGTACTGTACATTGTAGAATTAAATATAGAACGCAAAATAATGTGCATGAAAGGAAACTGTAGTCTTAAATATTAATATACACAGGGATGTAGTATACTGTAGTGTTAAATATTAAGATACACAGGAATGTACAAGAGGCAAATGTGCAAACAGGTTGACTAAGCGCACAACTCTCTGCAGGGCTTTGAAGTCTTGACTGGAGCTGTTCCCATACCACACTGAGATACACTGAGTCAATACACTTTCTATAGCCCCTGAATAGAAAGTTTTCAGGATTGCTAGTGAGACCCTGAATTTCCTCAGCTGTCGCAGATGGTACAGTCTTTGCCTGGCTTTATTAACCTGTGTTTGAAGTGATTGAGTTTGAAGTGACCTGTGTATTGAGTGCTGTACATGCTTTTCATGTTCATACTTTTCAGTTGGCCAAGATTTCTAAAAATCCTTTCTTTGTATTGGCCTTAAGTAATATTCTAATTTTCTGAGATACTGAATTTGTGATTTTCCTTAGTTGTCAGTTATAATCATCAAAATTAAAAGAAATCAACATTTGAAATATATCAGTTTGAGTGTAATGAATGAATATAATATACAAGTTTCACTTTTTGAATGGAATTAGTGAAACAAATCAACTTTTTGATGATATTCTAATTATATGACCAGCACCTGTACATATGTGTATATATATATATACATATACAAATACACAAACACACACACACACACAAACACACACACACACACATATATATATATATATATATATATATATATATATATATATATATATATATACATATATACATACGCACCTCCAGCACCTCCTTGTGGATCCCAGTCTGAAAATCCCTTGGCCCAGATAAAGCCATTTTTTCCCCACATAGAAGGAAGCACCATTTTGAGATCACATGATCAGTCAAAACTTTTTTTTTTTAAACACTTGGTTGTTCATTTATAGGCCATTGCTTAAGTCCAAGACCAGTCATGTTGACCATCAAAACAAAAAATGACTTATTGTAATTTTAAACAAGGTAAATGTGTCATATACTATTTCAGAGTTTTAATGCAAAATGACAATTTATTTATTGCGATCAAGACAGAACCTTTTTGCATGTTTAAATTTGGCATATTAACAAACACAATATTATTGCAAGACTAAGCTGAATCTTCTTTGAGCTAGACCCCAAATGCTGCAGGAGTGACAGTTTTGTGCTTTACTTTTCAGCCTTGGTGATAACTGATGGACCGCAGGATAAGTCTGGCCTTGCGGATGAGGTAGGGAGTGAAGATGACCTGTACAATGAGTTTCGCAGCTCCTCCAACCGATTCGGACACCCAGGAGGAGGAGGCGAGCAGCTGGCCATAAATGAGGTAGAACATACAGGCTGTCTATGTGTTAGTCTTCATTTGTGTTCACAGATTGTGCTTCTGTTTCTCTCTCCATAGTAAGACATTCATAGAAGCTGATTTTTTCCTTTCAACACTTTAAGAGCAGGTAGTCTGTGTTTGAAACCCAAGGCCTTACAGAGACAAAACAAATTGTGTTTTTGTATGAAGATAACTGGTTTCTGACAGGCTTTCATGGCACTTTAGTTGAGTATGTAGCTGTGCTCTTGATTCAGTGTTTATATATGTTGGAATTCAGTTTACTACCCATCTTGTTCCTCTCCTGAGGCTTGAGACCAACAGAATGACCTGCTCCCTCTGGACTTCTCCCTTCATCTTCTGCATAACTGAGGATGAATCCTTGTTGTAGGAAGAAACTGTTATCTACAAAGCATTTCAGAGAATATGCAGAGTTTCTGAGTTTGATTTAGGACTCTTTGGTATAATTTTTAAACGCCGCTCAGTAACTCCATTCAGCATTTTAGTCAGAAACAGCAGGAATATCTAATCAACAGCCGGGCCTCTACTTTGTACTGCAACTATACTAAAAGTGAACTTATAGGTATACTGATAGTATTTAATTAGGTATACTAATTAAATACTTGAAGCAGTTTTAATACACCTTGAAGTATAGTCTCTATAGTAGTATAGTAACTACTAGTTTAGTAGTCTTATGCTGCAAGTATACTCATAAGTTTTCTTTAAGTGAACTTTACATCATACTTTAAGTATAATACTATGTCCCTATTTAGGTATTAATTTGTATATGTTTTGTTATATGAATATCTAAACATAAAAAACATCAAAATAAATAACTGGGTATCTGCTTGTAAACAAAAAAAAATATTCTAACGTCATGCAGTCTTTTTTATAAACACTTTAATGTGGGTAAGTTTCATATAAAAAAAAAGAAAGAAACATTTTGAACAAAAAGCTAAAAGTGACTATGAACTGAAAAAAAGTCGATTAACACCCCAGAGCTCTTCATGAGTCAAAATTTTATTCCGTAATGTTGCACAGTTTTGATGCCGTTTTATGTCTGATGACTGTGGCCCTGTCCCAAAGGCACCCTCCTAATCCCTCGCGGTCTTCCTCTGAGTCCACAGTTTCATGACGTAAAACTCTTTGACTGTCGTGTAGCAGTCTGCTGCAGAGTTCGCCCCAGTGCGGGCACGGCAGAAGTGTGTATTGAGGGCGCATAACGGCCACAAAGGGGGTGCTCACAAGCACTGTGAATGGGACATCCTATGGTCTAGTGGACTTAACGGACACGCGCACATGGCGGCCATTGTAAGTCCGCAAGACTGAAAGTGCACATGAAGTGTTCCATTTGGGACAGGGCCTGAGTTAGATTACTTGTGGAAGCAACTGTTGTTTTGGTTTCTTCTTCGCTTGTGTTTTGGAAATTCTGTTCAGAAGATGAGTAATAGCGCCCCCTACCGGATAACACTGAAAACATGGGTTCCCAGAGCACAAGTATAGCTCAAATATATTTTGAATTTTTATAAGTGTAAGTTAAGTGCTTAAATGTCATTTTAAGTAAATTTCTGTGAAGTACATAAAGCACATTTCTGAGAAGTACATAAAAAGTAGACAATGTATACTTTCCTATTTTAAGTGTAAAAGAAGTAAACTTATAGCACACTTGAATAAACTTCTTAATCGCTAGGGCGTGAATGATACAGTACCTCAAATCATGATCATAATAATTTTTACCTGGAGATCTAAGCTTGCATTATAGAAGGGATCTGAGGCATATTAAGTGACTAGAATATAACCCCTCAGCAGTTCCTTGTTCGAGAATAGCAAGCTTTTAGGGTCAGTGTTTAGCCAGTTCTTATATTATGGTTATAATAATAGTTTCCTTCAGATTTGGCACCAGTTTTGCGGGTAAAACAACAGTAGAGATTTGGGCCGCTAAGCAAACACCCATAGTAGCCTAGTAAACTGCAAAAAATCTATATATATATTTTGTATTATTTTTTTATGTAAGAATATCTAATATTTCATTGTTTTAAGCATAAACCTCAATATTTTTTGTTAATAAATCAGAAGTAGCAGCAGGCCTTTTCTTCTGTATTGTGATTTAAGATTAATTATTGTAAAAAAAATGAGACTTGGTTCCATTGTTTGTTGACTGGATGGAGGCAGATATGAATGAAAGCTTGCATGCAGTTGTAAAAACTTTAAGTGGACTAAATGACTGGAAAAGTCTGGTATTATATACCATACGGAAAAGATCCAGTTATGGCATTTTGATACAAAAAAAAATTACAAGGTCAAACAATTGTACAAAATAAAACACAGCAGGTTAGTGGAATCAGAGGCCTTCACTAATCCCATTAGCTGTGCACAAATTGATGCACGGGAACAAAACGAGTGAGGATGACTGCTTTAATCCTTCCTCACTGACACCGGTAAGGAAATGAAAGCTCAAGAAGTATTTGGGACCTCATATATAGCGTTTAATGAATATCTCTAGCAGCATTACCATCACTGTAGGACTGCCTCAGGAGATGAGCAGGACTTGCTTGCTTTAACACAGGAAGTGCGGCTGATGGGAAACCAGCTCGTCCAATAGAGACGCGCCTGGATAGAAAGGATATATTGTGCTGCATTCTCTCGCATCCCACCCCCCATCGCTGTCTCTCTCCTGCTGCCGTTAAGGCCGGCCTCCTCTACTGTGGTATCCTGGATACACTTCACAGCACCGCCAGCCGATTGGCTGGGAAGGATAAGAGGAGCAAAAACAGAAGTCAATTCAGGGAGATGGATGGACGGCTAGAGCCGCTAAGCACAGATGCAGCAACCATTTCTGCCCCTCAGCCTTGCGTTTTGCAAAAGAGACGGTGAAAAGAGAAGGGATTTCAAGTGCGTTAATCAGACCCAAGGGAATTTGCACGGCAGTGTGTTTGAGCAGAGCAGGAGGGCGAGGAACGAGAACAAGGGGGAGGCAGCGAAAGTGAGCACGGAAAGACAAAAAACAGACAGGAAGGGACACTAAAAAGCATAGAAGGAGAAGAATACATACACCCCTGCTCCTGACATCAGCAGCTGAGGGGAGTGTGGGACGAGGAGGAGGAAGATAGTGTGCTAGCGAGAGAAAGAGAGAAAGAACGAGAAGGGAACGGAAAAGAAGTGAGCAGGTAACTGTGGACGTGGAGGCTCTTCCCCCTCCCCCTCATGTTTCACTGAGAACACAGAGTGGATCCGGTTGGCAAACCGTGTGCCGTCGAGCATTCTTGCACAGACCTCTAGGCGAGGGGGCTTCCGTTGCCATGGCTCGTGGAGGCCATCGAACGATGTCTCGGCAGGGCCTGGCTCACTTCCTGTTGCGGTGCAACCTCAGCCCGGAGACCCAGAAGGTGGTGGTGTTCGTCATCATGATGTTGCTGGTCATCATCAACGTAGTGCTGATGTTCCTGCTCGCCTTTCAGTAAGGCGCAACTGCAGTGAAGAGAAAGAGCGAGGGGAGGGGTGGAGAGCAAGAAGAGGAGGAGGAGGAGGAGGAGGGAAAGTTGGTCCTTCTCGTTCACTCGTGGATGGGTTTTCAGGATGCAGACATCACAGTGCAGGTAACCGGAATGGGTGGGACTGTATGTGTGAGGTTGGCGGCGTTCAGCCTGAAGTAATATACTGCCACAGCACCATGTTAATTATTTACCAAACCGTAACCACTCTTGAGTGACTTGTAGGGGTCAGGCTTTGATTTCATCTTTAAAGTCATCTGAGGGCATCTTCAGATGTTTTGTCTGCTTCTGTGAGTATGTTTGGGTGTTCACGAGTGGAAGCCTGTGAATGTCGGTGCTTGTTTTGTTGTGTAACTGTCAACTTGTGGATCTCTATGCCTTGATTCTGACTAGCTGGCACAATAAACATTATGATGACTGGTGTTTTTGGCCCATGTGAGGCTTTCTTTAATGCCAGACTATCCCAGAGAGATCTGAATAATCCTTTAGCCGGTGAACAGGACTCTACAGAAAAAATAGAGGTCACACTGGTAAGCTTGACACAGTTATAGTGAGGTTATAAAGTATTTTAGTAGGGCAGCATGGCATCTTGGTGAGGAATAAATATTCAGTAGGAAACAAATAGGAAATTCAACCACTGAACTTGGCATGGCTTGGCTCATCAAAAATGTTATTCTGATACTAGAATATCCAGACTAGTTCTCTTTGAAAAACCTTGTTTATTCATAATCAGCACAATGATTCTCATTTGTTTTTATTGTATGTTTGTACAGTAGTGCCTGGGCTGTTTCTGATAGCATCTTTGAACAAACCAAGATGCTGCAACTCACAGGCCGTGAAGAGGAGGCACGTGGGAAAATTATGTGGGTGTGTCGCTAGGCAACAGTGTACATAGGCACATCTGTGGTGATGAGAATTCTGGGCTCTGGATTCAGGGGGTGAATATTCATCCTTCAAGTCCATCAGTGCTGTGAGCACAAAATATGGACAGAGTGTGATTATTACGTCAGCACTGCTAGATCACACATTGCTGTGCAGCAAAGATGGTTTGATGTAGGCTCTTAAGCTTGCCAGAATTTCACTTCATTTTCTCTGCAGCCATGCTGAACAGTATGGCAATATACACAGGTTTTTTTGTTTTCTTTGCCAAATCAATACTTGCAAGTAAAAAGCGGCAACTTAAAATGACCGCTCAGGGAAAAAGCAAACTGCAGACAGAAAAGCAAATAATAATAGAAATAAATAGCAATATTTAACTGCATAAATTTGACTAAACATAGCTACTTTAATGGTATTTTTGCTACTAAAGTTTAAATTAGAGAATCTATTACAAATGTATATTACAAAACCTAAAGTAAAATCCTCACAATAAAAACTGCATGTTGTTGTACTGTGTGTATTAAAAAGCAAGAACAAACAAGTGTAAGGATTTCCATGTATTATTTATGACTTTTTATTTACATACACATTTGCTATCATACACATGTTGAAGATGTCTGTAGTTACTGCTCTAATATGATCAGTTACTTTATACAGGGAATTTGTTATCAATCAGTTTTGCCTTCAACTTGTGTCTCAATAGCTGATCAGTGATGGCAGTGTGTGTGCCGAGGCTCTATGGGACCATGTCACCATGGACGACCAAGAGCTGGGCTTCAAAGCTGGAGACGTCATCGAAGTAGTGGACGCCACAAACAAGGAGTGGTGGTGGGGCCGGGTGCTGGACAGCGAGGGCTGGTTCCCCGCCAGCTTCGTTCGGGTAAAGGAGAACAGGCTTCCCACACATAACAAAAAATTTGATTACTGTAACATTACGCCATCACTATTACATTAGGCTCCATTGAGGGGCCGTCAATGCAACAGTGTTCTTTTTGCCAAGTACATTGGTAAAAGCCACTGCACAGTGAACGTTTAGGGCAAAATTTATTAAAATTGACTAAATTTACTAAATAGAAGTTAGAGTGAGGCCACAAGCCCATAAAATGGGAGTGGAAAGTTTTGCAAGTGGTCTAATGACAATGTGCAAATTAAAGAATACAGACGCAACCAGATTATTTCCGTAATGATCAATGCAATCTACAAAGAATCAGCGATTGTAACAGCCATTTCAAACACAGAAGACAGGCTTTTATTGGACATTAAATAATAGCGCAAATACGTGGAAATTGACTACCGCAAACTTTAGTAAATTTTGCATCTGCAATGGAAACTTCTTTAAATGCAAACGCAGATATTTGTCAGCGCATTTTTTTGTCAGCACAGATATTCGTCATCGCATTTTTCACTGCGTCTCTTTAGTAAATCCTGACAGTAGCTTTTTGAAGCTAAAAGAGGGTTTGCACTGGCATAAGTTGTTAGTACATCTGGCCCATAGTCACCAGAAAATGCCAGATATTGCATCATGATTCTCTATGTATTATTGGTAGTTACGGGTGAACCAAGATGAGCCCATGGACGAATACTTAGCCCATCTGGACGTTGCCTCGGAAGGGGGTGGGGCCAGCATGGGGGACCCCTTAGGGCCCGGTCTGCCCTGCAAGGAGCAGATGAGAGCCAACGTCATCAATGAGATCATGAGCACAGAGAGGGATTACATCAAACACCTAAAGGACATCTGTGAGGTCAGTTTACCACAGCTCTGATCGATGGGTTCTACTTCAGCATGTAGATCTTGTTACATAGCAGTAGTGTCTTTATCCAGTAGAGTCACTGGGCTCTCTGTTTACATGAGAGAGAATGACCTGATTCACATCAGAGTAATGAGTAAAGCTGCTCCCTGATCCAAATAGCTTTGTTATAGCATTAAACCTTTGACATACTCACTTCGGGTTTCAGGGCTATATAAAACAGTGTCGGAAGAGGACAGACATGTTTACAGAGGAGCAACTGCGCACTATCTTTGGGAACATTGATGAGCTCTATCGCTTCCAGAAGAAGTTCCTCAAAGCCTTGGAGAAGAAATTTAACAAAGACAATCCTCACCTCAGCGAGATTGGCTCCTGCTTCTTAGAGCACGTAAGCTGACATCGATGTAGGCGTTAAGGTAGGATGCAGTTAGGTTTGGATTTTTATTTTGTTCTCTGTTTCTTTTTCCATCCAGCAAACAAACTTCCAGATCTACTCCGAGTATTGCAACAACCACCCCAATGCCTGCGTGCAGATCTCCAAACTGATGAAGATCAAGAAGTACGTGTTCTTCTTTGAGGCCTGTCGTCTGCTCCAGAAGATGATCGACATTTCCTTGGATGGATTCTTGCTTACTCCTGTTCAGAAGATCTGCAAGTATCCCCTGCAGCTGGCTGAACTGCTGAAGTACACCAACCCACAGCACAGGTACTGAGGTCTAGGGTTAGGGTTAGCGCACATTATAAAAGTTACACATTTACTACACTCTCAAGCTGTCATTGAGTACCCATTCAAAAGATGCTAATATAAAGGTGTACCTTTTGAAAGGGTACTGCTCCAGTGATAACTTTTCAACTTTTTTTCTGAGAGTGTACTGTGTGTCCGCACTGATATGTGATTTATAAGAGTTATAAGATAAGATATAAATTACATGTAGATTTCTTTGTTGTTGACTTTAATTAATAGATATCTTGAAATTAAGCTCATCAGCACATTTTATCACAGTTAGTGTAAGTTAGTCCCACCCCCGAGCACAGATTGGTTCAAACTGTACCATATTCAACCAATAAGTAGTCATTTGAACTACTACTTAACATATTGCTTTTGAAATATGAACGAAAACAAAGTTAATGTGAAGTCTGTTGCGAGTGCATGGATACAAACACAAACTAACACATTTGCAAAAAAAACTCTCTGAAAAAGCACAAAAAAACACACAACAGAGAACTTTGAAACAAATCAAAACCAAGGATGAAACAGTGGTACATATCAGATAAAGCACTGGAATTTATGTCTTGGGTAGTGATGGGATTTATGGCTCTTTGAGGGGATCGAAGATCCGTTCCTTTCAAAGAGCCGTTCTTTTGCTCTTTTTAAATATTTAGTCAGTTTTAAGAAGCCAGCTTGGAGGCATCTCAGTTTATCCTGGAAATAATCACTGGGAAGAATGATGAGGTGAGATTTGTAGTCAAATAATTAAAACTCAGATATCACACACCAATATCTGAGTTTGAATTATTCTGAAATATTGATTATTACCTCATTTGTCATGTGTGGACTATATTCCATAGGGTTGCACAAATCCCTCTGCTTAGACAGTGACATCACTATTTTGGATTTACCTTTAGTACAAAGTGTGTGTGTGTAAAGCTACGTTGACTTATGTTATTCATACAATACCTACTCACGAATAAACATCAAAAACAAAGCCAGCTGCAATGAATTTCTGTGCAAAACAGCTTTTACTACAAACACTTCCACACAAGAACATTGTTATCACACAAGAACATTTTGATAGAAAACAAAAAATATTTAAAGTAGATAAAATTAGAATAAATAAAATGGAAATGTCTACATACTACTACTACTGTAAACTTTGCAAATAGGACATCAGCCACTTCAAGTCAAAGAACAATAACAAAGTGGGCTGCAATGAATGTCTGTCCAAAACAGCTTTTTTTCAACGCTCCTACCCAATGACAGAGGCATGCAGGGTTTTTTTCCACTGGAGTAGTCACGTGAAGGATGCGTGCACAACTAATAACTAATATCATCACGCTATAAAGGGTTGGCCTGCGCTGGGGTGCGCCCCTCCCCCTAACTGTTCTGTCTCGCGGGGGAGCTCATTTGTGTGCATCTGTGTGAAACGCATAGGAAAAAAGAACGACAGAAAGAACGGCTCCCCTCCAGCCGCGACTCGGCTCCCATCGTTCATGTTCATGAGCCGTTCAAAAGAATCGGTTCGTTCGCGAACGTCACAACTCTAGTCTTGGGTCGCAAGGCGATGTCCCGGTAAAATCAATTCTGACACATATTACAGTCATCAAATCTCTCATTTATATTATGTCTATTATAAATAAATAATTATACAAAATATATAGTTCAAAAAGATAGTTGGCACTGTTTTTCTGTTCTGTTGCACTCTGAATATTTCTCACTCATTTTGTGTAGTTTGTGAATCATTTGAACTGTTTTTGCACTGTATTGTTGAAGACAATTTGTGCAATTGTTTTACTATAGCCTATGCTGCATAGTTTGTGTTTATAGTTCATACTCAGATTGAAAATATATTTCTCAGAAGAAGAAAAAAACTTGTTTTGTTTTGTTTTGATTATCAAATAACACTTTCCGTTTGCTTTACATATTAAAATGTTTATGGACACATCTCTAATGTTAGTTAACGAGATAACGAGCGCAGATAACAATATTGTAATAAATGGCTATAATTTGCTTGGGGAATGGTATACAGTATCTAAACAAAATTTTATTTGGAAGTGTAAAACACCCAGACACAACTTTCTAAAGAAAAATATCCAAACTTTAGGAGTTTCTGTTTGAGTACACAGTAAAAAACACCCAACTGTTGCTTGCATTTTTCTAAAAATTCAGTAATTTCATTCATTCTTTGAGAAAACGAAAGTAAAATTGAGACTTTGAATTACTTAAACTTAAACTGTAAGTCCTCCTGTTTATAATGATATATGGCACTTGATGCTGACTGCTAGAATAGGTCTGAAAAACAAAGAAAAGTGCAGGTGTGTCAGGCGCCCCAAAAATGTCCTAGGTCTTTAAGGGTTAAATAAAATATACAATTATTTGTGTAGATGACACTTAAGGATTTCTCCATATCTACTGTATGTACTTATGGCAGATTTGTGTTGTAGTGCTCTCACTCCCAACAAAATAACTGCATCGAAACATGGCATATATGCACATCTGTAATAATTAAGAAATGAAACATTCAGCTGTGCCATCGCAGGAACAAATTACATTCGTAAATATATTCAAATAGAAAACATGTATGTTTTAATTTATTCCTGTGAGGGCGAAGCTGAAATTTCTAATAGTTGGTCTAAATGCACACTGTTGCCTAGTAGATTCTTACATTTCTAAAAGGAAAAATCGATATAATTCATCAGCACTCATAGATGAGATGACCAATCGCTGAATTTGATTCACATATTGCTAACCTCATATATTTTTCTTTTCAGAGATTATAAGGATGTGGAAGCTGCCTTAAACGCAATGAAGAACGTGGCCCGACTGATCAATGAGAGAAAGAGGCGTCTGGAGAATATTGACAAAATTGCTCAGTGGCAGAGCTCCATAGAGGACTGGGAGGTAAATTACAAAAGCATTTATTATAGTGTTCACACACTGTTTCACTCTGGAACTGTGTGCTCTCACAGGCTCTTTTTCCCCTTCATTAGGGCGAAGACATCTTGAGCAGGAGCTCTGATCTGATTTTCTCAGGAGACCTGACCAAGATCTCCCAGCCACAGGCCAAGGGCCAGCAGCGAATGTTCTTTCTCTTTGACCACCAACTGGTTTTCTGTAAAAAGGTCAGATTCACTATTATTGATAGCAGATGCTTTTTAAGGAGTTCCAACCAAGCAGTGTTAACGTAGTTATTTTATAAGATGTTTTACTGTCTTGACTGGCACCACAGGATCTGCTTCGGAGGGACATGCTGTACTACAAGGGTTGGTTAGACATGGATCAGATGCAAGTGGTGGATGTAGAGGATGGGAAGGATAAGGACTTTAACGTAAGTGTGAAGAATGCCTTGAAATTATGTTCTCCTGGGGGAGAGGAGGTCCACCTTCTGTGTGCCAAGAAACCCGAGCAGAAGCAGCGCTGGCTGCGAGCCTTTGCAGATGAACGGGAACAGGTCCAGCATGACCTCGAGACAGGTGAAAAGGCTCTTAAAAACATAAATAAATGCAATGATTTGATTGTCTTCGGTCTTTAATAAAATGTAATATTTTTATCCTGCATCATTTGTTCTCCATCAGCAAAAATGGATGTAAATAACAACTTGAAATCATATGATTGAATTTACAGTTTCCACAAAAATCTTCTAGAATTACATCCTCAGTCATTTCTAAAGTGTCAATACTGTCAGTACCCTAGTAACCGCAGAGCAACGGCCTGGCAACCAGATTTAATGTAGTATTATATATTATTTATTTACAATGGCTTTCGTTTTCATTAATGTTTTGAATTTGTTTATTTATATATATATATATATATATTTTTTTTTTTTAGTTTACCTTTTTTGACTTGTCATGACTTTAGTCATCTTGTGTGATTTATTATTATTATTCTTTTTTTATAAATCGTTTTTTATTTATTTTTATACTTCTCTTTAGGTTTAATGTTTTTATTTTTATTATTATAGAATTTTTTTTTTTTATTTCACTTCAGTACTAAATTCCAGTTAGTTCATTTAGTACTTCAGCTTTGTTACAACTATCACTAATGTGCATTCAATCAGTGGCACGAAATATTTGAAATATATATTTTATTCATGTTAGCTGATTTTAGTTTTATATAATGTTTGCTAATGACATAAGTATCAGTCAGTTCCCTGTAGTTGATTAATCGATCATCTAAAAGTTGATAAATGTTCTCGCTTTGTCCTCAAAACAGGTTTTACGATCACAGAGGTCCAGAAGAAGCAGGCCATGCTGAATGCATCTAAAAGTCACCCAACAGGGAAGCCCAAAGGTGAATTTCAGCGTTTGTCACGTTGATGTGTCTTTTTGATTATCATATGCGAAATATTCAGGATATAGTGTGGAGACTCATTCCAGTTGAGCATGTAGTGAGTTGTGCTATGTGTGGTCATGGTTTATGTGTTCACAAGCACCTGTTTGACCATGTTTGTGTCGTTTCATTATTATTATACTGCCCTGGAGCAGCATTAGCTTTACAGCACCTTTTGGCACTCAGAACTCCTTCACTTCTTCACCCACAAACTTCCAAGTGCCTACGTTTTCCTGAACCTTCAGGACCTCTGGCTCCCAGGGCCACCTTAACTTCACCTCTCCTCCCTGAAGCCCCCAGCGTAGGCAGGGGCCGGGGGTTAGGGTGCCCCCTGGGGTCCTGCGCAGGGCAATATCCTGGGTGTCCCTTCAAAGTAGAGAGCCAATCGAGTAGTCCAGGGTAATTCCACAGTGTGTTAGTGTGACCTATCTGCTTAGTTACCTGAGGCTGGGGAAAGATATAGATTTTCTGATTATTCATGATCATCATTAGAATATCAGTATTCACTCTTTCAAAAGATCAGTTCTTTTGAGTGAATCAGAAACAAATGGCACAGCCAGTGTAGCCTACTTGACAAACAAGTGAATCTTTTAAAATGGATCTTTTTAGTAAATCAAAAAAATTCAGAGCCAACAGTGTAGTCTGATTCACAAATAAATGACTCTCTTCTTCCAGTTCTTTTTAGTGAATCAAAATGCACAGCACAACCAGTGTAGCCCAGTTTACACACAAAATAATCTTTTGTTTTTAGTATATCAACATTCAGAACAATATAATCTGATTCTTCATAATCAAATGAGCTGGGCGTTTTTACAAATCACTGAACTTTCACCACTTTTCATGGGAATTTATAACTGAAATATGTGAGTTTGCAATTATAAGTGTTCACAGAGCATTTTTTTATGATTCAGTTATTGTATCTGGAAATTAAATGGCATGATTTTTTGTTATGCACAAGATTAGCGGAGGTGAGAATCACTTTCATATGAATGATAAAATGGAATTAAATCAGAAAACCTGTTTTGGTACCTGTTCTCCAATGACTGAAATCTCTCAGGTCCTGACTGTTTGTTTATGTCCTCCTCCCCGCAGCTGTGACCAAGCCCTACTATGACTTCCTGCTGCGTCAGAAGCACCCAACTCTTCCCACCTCCCTGCCCCAGCAGCAGGTCATCATGCTGGCCGAACCCAAACGCAAGACCTCCAATTTCTGGCACAATATCGGACGCTTGACACCGTTCAAAAAATGAAAGACTCGGTACATTTGCGCTTGTGCCTGAACTCGTGTTTTTATCCCAGTGTAACGTTTATTTTTATTGTCCTATTGCGAAAGCACTTTATGGGTTGGTTACAATCATGGCATCACTCCCAAACTTTGTGGAATCTTGTGGGAGGCCATTCCTGCTATGTTACTAGTAACGTTGAAAAAGACAGCTACTACTGCTCTACCGCTCCACTTTCCGGCGCGAACACGACTACTGCTGCAAGTCATCATACGGACACATTTTATCGAAAGAGCCCTGCTTGAAGAGAGGACTTCTTTTTATGTTGGTTAATTTATTTTCACGTTTTCAATGTATGCCAGCTATCCACAGTGCCCAACTACTAGCTTTGTATGTAATTTGATACTTTTGTGTAACCCGTGATGACATTTCAAGTTTCAAAGGGTTCTGCACAAGATAAAACTAGACCATGTTGAGATTTATTACTGTATTAACTTCCTGAGGGCTGGCACTCGAAGTCCGTCGATATCATGTCTGTCGGTGTATGCAGCTATCAACTTCTCCCAACTTTCTCTTCATTGAAGCCTCCAAAATGAATCTTAGATGACATCCTGTTTCCGATGAGTGTTTCATGTATGTAACTGATTCTGCTCCCTAATGACTCCTCTGTAACAAACTTCACTGGAAGTCATTCCAAACATAAACCAGACATTGTGATGGGGGATGCATGAATTTGCAGTGAAACTCGATATTTTCAACCAAATTCTCAATATTCTTTGATTCTGATAATGGTACTATTATATTAAAGACTATGTTTGACAGGTGTCAACTATGTATAATAATCTTTGACCACAAAACAAATTCTGTTAATAAAAAGCATTTGTATGTGTTCTGAATCTGACATCTGGTGAACATAAAACTGATGTTTATTTTTATTGTTGAAATACTTTCTATTCCAGCTTAATGTGCAATGAAAACTATAAATACTGCAGGTTGTATTCTGAGTATGGGTCACCATACTTGGCCGAATGTCACTTCACTAATTATTAATTATTATCACTAATTATGTCACTTCACTAAGAGCAAGCCAACCAGTGCTATTTTAGCATTATTTATATAATATTATAGTATATTCTTTTTATATTTTGAATAAGCTTTTATTTTATACTTTCAGTTTTATATTTAAAGGTATAGTTTACCCAAAAATGAAAACAGTGTCATCCTTTTTGGTTACTAAAATTCTTAAAGAAAAACTAAACAAAAACTTATTTTGTGTTCAACAGCTGAAAGAAAATCATACAACTTGAGGCGAGTAAATGACACCATTTTCATTTTAGGGTGAACTATCCATTTTATATATATATATATATATATATATATATATATGTGTGTGTGTGTGTGTGTGTGTCAGTTAGTTGCTGCTAAGCCAACATTTACTTTTAAAGTTTACATTTTCATCTTCGCAACTTGAAAATACTGCCACCCAGTGGTCAAGATTCATGCCAGCGTATTAGTTCACTGTTATGATGGTGTTTTTAAAAATTCGCATCCAGTGTGTGCAGCTTGGTCTGTGAACTTGAAACTAGACAATCAAAAAAAGTGCTATTTAAAAAAAAAAAAAAAAGAAAGATCCCAATAAACTGCACTGGTCAGGTTTATATGACATTTATTAGAGCATCATAGCACATTATAGCAAAATCAATTGGTTTAGCAGTAAAAATTTCAGTTGGCACATAAATCTGAATAGTTGGCACTCTTGGACTGCTTTTCGTTACAGTAAGGCTACTATGACACCCCTCAAATGGCAGAGATGACGTTTACACAACAGGACATGGCAGTGTAAAAGACTTTTATATTACTTTGCGCTACATTAAACTCATCTCTTTCTCTGATCACATTTGGAGTGTTACTCTCATCAAATCACATCTATAATGTGATTTTTTTTTGCAGTTCTCGCTGACCTTAATTGAGCAGCTCCAAGTAGGTAATTGGCACTTTGCCTTTCTGATTCCCCCTTTGCCCCATCAGCCAATCAGTGTCCATCCCCGGCACACTGTTCACGGTGATCACCTGACAGTGAAATATTTGACCATTAAGACACAAAATGATTCATTTTATGATGATCTGAAATGACGTGACGAAGTCCCACCTCATCAGCGAGTAGAGAGAGCTCACTGCTGCTGGCAGCATCATAGTCATAGAGCACACGAGCCTTGCGGGTGCCTGAGGTGCTGCGAAGCTCGTTGAGTGCGGGTGAGGCCTGGCTGGGCGGTGGAGCGGGGAGCGAGGCGGCCGGCTGTGCCGTGGGAACTGAGATGCTGGCGGAGGAGCTGCCAGACGGCTGATTGTTATTAGAGAATGTGGATGGAAAGCTGGAGGAAATATGGAAAAAGTTCAAATATAGAAATGTACATATGTATATACATTTATCAATAAATAAAAACATTGCTTACATTGCATTTTGACTGTTTGAGAGAACAGATGATTCCATTATGGATGCATTTAGTATAAAACAGAGGATTTGGTGTAAAAATGCATAAATGTTACACACAAATGCAAAGAGATATAAAAGTGAGCCAACCTTCCCAGCTGTTTCTGCAGATTCACCATGTACTGGTAACACTGGGCGTAATATGCAGCTTGAGCGTCCACAAAATCATTCAGACAGCGCAAGTGATGAGCCTGAACAAAAGAGGAGAGCACAGCCATCAGCGCATATTACATACATTAACATATACACCAATGTTTCCCAGATTCTATAATTAGTCAGTAATGCATAGTAATCCTAACTTATTTAAAGGGCTTTTAAATGTTTGTATTTAAAATCAGTCTGACAAATTCATTGAGTAATTCATTTACTGTAACAGGCCCATTAGAATAATTTAAGGCTGATTTAAAGAATGAGACTTTTGATTGATTCATTAAATGACAGGCCGTTAGAAGTCAAGAGTGATAAAAAAATAAGCCTTTTGAATAATTTATTAAAAGAACAGGCTCATAAGAACCATTCAGTCTTTTGACTAAATCATTAAATGAGTGATTCATTAAAAGAACTGGCTCATAAAAGTCATTAGTTTATACTAGGCATGCTATTTGCTTGTTGATGAGTCTCTGATGTTACTTTGCAACACCCACCTTAAACTGTAAAAGCTTAAGGGAATAGTTTTGTCATCATTATCTCACCCTCATTTCATTCTAAACCTGTATGACTTTCTTTTTTTTCTGCTGAACACAAAAGAAGATATTTTAAAGAATATCTTTAAAACAAACAAACTGTTGGTAACAAACTGTCTTGGTGATCAAAAAAGGTCAAACAGGTTTGGAACAACATGAGGAAGTAAATGATGAAATAATTGGGTAAAGCATGATTTGTTTTGCTGTGGTGCTGCAGGAGGAAACACTGATGGACACAAAGGATGTGTGAGCATACATGAGTGCTGCTGATACCCTCCAGCAGAAGTCTGGTGATCTCGGCCTGCCGGTCAAACTCACTCTGTGCTATCCTCAGTTCAGTCTCTGCCTAAGGGAAACACAAACATATACATACAAAAGTCACAGTGGTTGACATGCATATATATCCCCATCAACAAGCTCAGAATCATGGACATATTGCACAGCTGGTATCTGTGCAAAGTTAATGCGATACACAGGCAGGCTGGGATATAAACAACTTAGTAGCTCCCTCTGCTGGACACAAGAATGTGTTGAAGTTGTATATAAGAGCAGCTCCTCTTTCACGTGGCAGAGCGAGTTCATATCAGACGGCACTATCATAGCATGGCAGGTGTTTTCCTGATAAAAGATGTGTTTTTGAGTGAACGACTCAAGCACACTCACCTGCTGCACCTCCTCAGCCCCCAGCTGGCCAGCATTCAGAAACAGTAACAAACTGGTCAGGTCAAGCAAAAACTTCAACTTGAACCACACAAACCAATCACTGCTCACAATCAACAGCTTTCATAACCGTCTAGAGCCGTTATGCAAGTTGAATGGCGTCACCATTCATGCACAGACACATTCACTGGGAGGAACCAAAACAGACAGCGGTTCACTGTCTACAAGGAATAGACTTGAATCATCCACCGTCACAACAGGAGTGAGCACATTCCACACTGAAACATGAGCCAAGCACATTCAAAACACCCTCATCACCAAAGTTTACTAAAGTACATTTACATTTAATCATTTAGCAGACACTTTTATCCAAAGCGACTTACAAATGAAAACAATAGAAGCAGTCAGGTCAACAAGAGAACAACAACAGTATACAAGTGCCATGACAAGTCTCAGTTAGTCTAGTATAGAACGCATAGGTAGGGTTTTTTTTTTTTTAAATTAAAAGACAAGAAAAGGAAAAGTGCTAGTGTTAGTTGGTTAAGTGCAGGCGAAAAAGATGAGTCTTTAGCTAAAGTATTGAATATTGCACCATTTTGTATGTATTCACCAAATGTATTCTAATGCACATTGATATACTTCATCAATATGACAAATTTATAGCATTATAAAATAAGGATAATAATATAAAAAAATTATTAATATAAAATCTAAACTACTTTGTTTAAAAAAAGAACAAAACACTAAAATCAAACCTTTTAAATGCTACAAGTGAATTTAGGCATAATAATGAACATATACATACAATTATTTTATTTTTTTGCTAAAAATGACTTTTACAGTGTTATAAAATTATATAAGTGAAGGCTGGATGATGTCAAAGGTAATAAACTAAATGTAAAATAGGGAGAATTGAACATCATAATACAATAAAAAATCTAATATTGGATGATATAAATAATATTGTGCATCTTTAATACAAATCCTCCTGTTAGTTGAGACCACACAGGCACAGATATTCATACATTATCAATAGACAGAGGACAAACACAATAACGCCAAACACAGTAATTGCATTCTGTTGCCCTCAAAGTTAAATAAATAGCATGCCAAGCTCATCTCTCAAACTAAGATGCACATTTACCAAATCTGAGGATATCAACGAGGACAAAAACACATGCTGAATTAATACCTCTACTTCTGTTCAGCTGGTCAGAAATACAAGCATGTGTTTATCAAAATGTGGTTTTGAACATAAAATGTTCCACTCACAGAACAATTTTTGACATCTCTCCTAAGATTTGTAAAGGGCAAAAGAGAGCTGATGTTTTATTACGACAGCAGACAAACCTTTAACCACCTGACATGCAAGAAGCTGAGCATGTAAGAAAAGTGAGCCACATACTCCTCTCCCAGCGGAGGGCTTGAGTTCAACTCCTTCAGACGGAGGCAGGCAAGCAGACAGAGAGAGACATAATGAGAGAGAACTGGGGAAAATAAGAGAGGTTAGAGATCCAAAGACAGCAGCACACACACAAAAGGGCATTTAACACAAGCATCATCTCTGTTAGTTACATGAGCATTAGACAGCCAGCGGCTAGCTTGGGGAAGGATGAAAGACAGCTTTCACACGTCAGGCTTCTCTTCTCTTCCCTAAATTCACATCTCATCTGAACAAGCTCTAAAACTGAATGTTTGGTTAAAATAAAACGGCTGATTCTTACATTTTGCATGTCTGTGTGTGTGTGTGTGAGATACTAACTGCAGAGCGAGCATCAGCCACTCTGGCCTTCTTCAGTCTGTTTTTGGCTGCATCCAGATCTAGACGCTTATTCTGAAGCAGTTTCCGTTCTTTCTGTGAAGACAGAACACAACAACAGGGAAATGAAACAGTTTGAAATGTATAAAATAATATAACAAAAAGAGTGTGTTCAGTGGTATGCTGATGCTCACCAATATGGTTTTAAAATCTCCCTCAATGAAGTTCCTAAAGGGAGTGAGGAAATTCATGGCGGAGCTCTGAATTAACTCTTTTTCTGCGCTGCCTAACATCTTCTCAGTCTCCCCACATTTAATGAGAGCACTACCTGCAGCACATCAGAGGACGAGAGGACATTCATCTCAACCCACACACACTGGGAACATTTATCAGCTTGAAATGACATTGACAGAATATGGAGCTTACAAAGAGTTTAACAGCCACACTTCTCAGCTCTTGCAAACTATATAAATTACACTTGCTTATATAAAAAGACATTTAACATGTTAAAAAGATTTCTATTTGAAATAAATGCTGCTGCTCTTTCCATATGTCAAAGAATTCTTAATAAGAAAATGTATCATGGTTTTCACAAAAAATATTAAGCAGTTCTCAACACTGATAAGAAATATTTCTTAAGCACCAGAAAATCTGACTTGAGTAATGGCTGCTGAAAATGTAGCTTTGCCAGCACAGGAATAAATTACACTTCAAAATATATTCATAACGTTTTTTTTTTTTAACTAATAATATTGAACAATATTAATATTTTCCCCTGCATTTCGATCAAATAAATGCATCCCTGGTGAGCACAAGAAACCTTTCAAAAACATTTTTACAAATTATAATAATAAATAATATTAAAAGGTAATAATAAAGCTTATAGGTTAACAAAAACAAACAAGCAAGCAAACAAACAAAAACATGTAGACATGTAAACGTATTTGCTAATGCCAGTGTTTATCCAAACTCAAGTTGTATGTGTAAGCATATGCTTGGTGTAATTTCAAAATATATTTCTTTACTATAAACAAAAGGTATCACATTAACAAACATTACATACAGTACACGTTTAACAACTGGAGTGCTGCTCAAAATCATCACAAAATGATGCTTGTCTGAAGAAGCATGGATGCTTTTTGTGACGTCACAATAATTTCTGTATGTTTATTGCTCCAAATACTAGCTGACACTGTCAGAGTCCAGTGTGAGAGGGACCAGATTATGTAATGAATTTACCGTATGCTGTTCCAGGTCCAAACTCGTGTCCTGAGTCGATCATGCACTCCCCCAGTAACTCGTGGTTGTTGGCACGCATTGGGACTTTTTTGTCCAGCATCTCGTATAAGAACTCCTCCATCCGGACATCTACAAACATCAGACAAATTCAATTAAGACCAGCGAGAGTAAGATGAGACCACATGCATCCTCTTAAGCAAGGCCTCTTTAACCGTAGGCACACATTACTGCTGCATATAAAAAAAAATCTTACAGACGGTTACTGTGGATCGGTGTGACTGTCAAAGAAAACCTTAAGCCTTCAACGTTATGCTTATATAGTGTGGTAACCAAGATAGAGATATGTTTCTTTCTTACAGTAAGACAATCTACGATCATACATGTAAGATAGAACCCACACTGTTTTCCTGGCTAAACAGCTAAATATACTCATCATTAGGGCCGGGTCTTAATCCCATTCCAAGGAACATTTGCGGAACTGAACTTTCTTCTCTTGCAATTAGGTTTACTACAATAGTGAGATGATTTCACTTCCTCTGTGCTGGTAATACCAATGAGCATGTATTTTTAGGGTGACTTGCAGTATTGCTGATCTACAGGCTTGTTTAATCATGCATTTCTTCTTACTAGGGTTCGGCTGCAGCAAAACCTCTGTCTGTTTCATGATCTTCTCCGTCCAGTGCTTGGTGGATTCTACCCGACTCAAAAGGGTCTCTAGATGGGCATCCAGCTCAGTCTTCTCTGCCTGCCCAAACTTCTCCTCTGTGAACTACATGGATTGCAAACAGATTGTTACCTGATGCTATTTCAGCAATATCAGTTTATATATTAAAGTTTAATAACATTTGACATTTTACAGTTGACCCATTCATGTCCACACATACAGCTGTGATCTTAGTTAAAACCAGAACCTAGTGAGTTACTGTCCTAGACTGCATTTCTGGGCAACATTTGACTCCCCCCCCCCACAGTTTACATTTATAGTAGTGACAATAATATATTTTATTTTATTTTGTAGAGGAACGTTTTAAACGTTTCTCAAAGCAATTAATAATAAAACCAAAACAGCAGAAAAGAATAAAGCAATCTAAACAAATAAAAGAGTAAACAATAAGTAAAATAAAAGAATAAATAAAACAAATAAATATGAAATGTATAAATATAAACGATAATGGTAATAAAAAAAACAACAACAAAGTAACGTAAAAGCTATCCTTACGTAAATTCTGAAAAGATGAGATTTAAAAATACTATTTGGATGGACATAGGACAAACTTTCATTGCTACAAATAACTTAACATTATTTATTACTTCTTATAGCGAACTACATTTTAAAAATGAAAATGCTGTCTCCACCCTCTCATGTTTTAAACGAAAAATTTTGAACGAGTATGACTTTTTATACCGAATTAAAGTCTGGGTCACCATTCACTTT
Source organism: Carassius carassius (assembly GCF_963082965.1). Classification (NCBI taxonomy): domain Eukaryota; kingdom Metazoa; phylum Chordata; class Actinopteri; order Cypriniformes; family Cyprinidae; genus Carassius; species Carassius carassius. The sequence continues at coordinate 21,010,413 of NC_081766.1, read as the reverse complement.
TATTTTACGGAAAAAATGCAAAGCGCTGTCGGTTTATAACAATATATCTTGGTGCTCCACAGTCATACAGACAGACGAGGGTGAGTAAATTATGACATAGCAATCAATTCGTCTGAACTGTCCCGTTAAGTAAAGAAAATAAAACCTAGTTAAAAACAAACGCAAGTCAGTATACTAAACACCTTTCAAGTCATTTCAAGACATTACGTTACCTGTACAGCACGACTGAGGAAAGTTCCCGCGTCCGCTGCTAGTCGTCTAACGTTGAACTCCATGTTCGTGTTTATGAATATACTGATATTTCAAACCTTCAACATGAACTGAAGCCTGTTAGCAAACACAGATTAGCCTTCTATAGCCTCTATCCGCCTGGCAAAAACACAAATGAAATTAACTCGCTTTGTCGTAATAAACGCCGGGTCCATTTAAAAAAGCGACTAAGATAATAAAATAAATGCGTAAATATGTGATAAGGCTGTCTGGGGTATGTATTATGGCGTATCTGTCAGTAGTGTAGCTGCTAACTCAAAGCAGCAGCTGTTAGGAGTGAGTGAGGGAGTGTGAAGAGGAAGGACTAATCCTGGATAGCCAGCGGATGTGTCTCAAACCCCAGTGTGCTGCCTGCTTAGACAGTAGTTTGGCCATTACATTTAAAGCTGTAGTCCGTAACTTTTTTGGTTAAAAAGTCAATATTTGAGCAAGAACATAACCAGCCAGTGTCCAAAACTATCGCCTTACTTTAGCCTGATTCACAGCGGTTATCTTATAATAACGTTTTCTAATTTGAGTAGTATGAGTAGCTTTTTGCGGGAAATTTGAGCATGCTGCTGCGTCATTACGTCAAGTCCCTGCTACTCGGTTATCGCATGTGAGGACCCTGCAGGTGGCGGATCGTTTTTCTCACAGCAGCTGGAATAATTCAATTTATCATTTTGATGGCGAATTGTAATCCATAAAGGACTATGTTCATGAAACATGTGAATGAAATACATATCAAAAGTATATATATACAGTCGTGGCCAAAAGTTTTGAGAATTACATAAATATTAGTTTTCAAAAAGTTTGCTGCTAAACTGCTTTTAGATCTTTGTTTCTGTTGTTTCTGTGATGTACTGAAATATAATTACAAGCACTTCATACGTTTCAAAGGCTTTTATCGACAATTGCATGACATTTATACAAAGAGTCAGTATTTGCAGTGGACTTCTTTTTCAGGACCTCTGCAATTCGACTGGGCATGCTCTCAATCAACTTCTGGGCCAAATCCTGACTGATAGCAACCCATTCTTTCATAATCACTTCTTGGAGTTTGTCAGAATTGGTGGGTTTTTGTTTGTCCACCCGCCTCTTGAGGATTGACCACAAGTTCTCAATGGGATTAAGATCTGGGGAGTTTCCAGGCCATGGACCCAAAATTTCAACATTTTGGTCCTCGAGCCACTTAGTTATCACTTTTGCCTTATGGCACGGTGCTCCATCGTGCTGGAAAATGCATTGTTCTCCACCAAACTGTTGGATTGTTGGAAGAAGTTGCTGTTGGAGGGTGTTTTGGTACCATTCTTTATTCATGGCTGTGTTTTTGGGCAGAATTGTGAGTGAGCCCACTCCCTTGTATGAGAAGCAACCCCACACATGAATGGCTCACCTTTTCTTCTCCAGACAAGCCTTTTTCCAGATGCCCCAAACAATCAGAAAGGGGCTTCATCAGAGAATATGACTTTGCCCCAGTCCTCAGCAGTCCATTCACTATACTTTCTGCAGAAGATCAATCTGTCCCTGATGTTTTTTTTTTGGAGAGAAGTGGCTTCTTTGTTGCCCTTCTTGACACCAGGCCATCTTCCAAAAGTCTTGGCCTCACTGTGCGTGCAGATGCGCTCACACCTGCTTGTTGCCATTCCTGAGCAAGCTCTGCACTGGTGGCACTCCGATCCTGCAGCTGAATCCTCTTTAGGAGACAATCCTGGCGCTTGCTGGACTTTCTTGGACGCCCTGAAGCCTTCTTTACAAGAATTGAACCTCTTTCCTTGAAGTTCTTGATGATCCTATAAATTGTTAATTTAGGTGCAATCTTAGTAGCCACAATATCCTTGCCTGTGAAGCCATTTTTATGCAACGCAATGATGGCTGCACGCGTTTCTTTGCAGGTCACCATGGTTAACAATGGAAGAACAATGATTTCAAGCATCACCCTCCTTTTAACATGTCAAGTCTGCCATTCTAACCCAATCAGCCTGACATAATGATCTCCAGCCTTGTGCTCGTCAACATTCTCACCTGAGTTAACACGATGATTACTGAAATGATCTCAGCGGGTCCTTTAATGACAGCAATGAAATGCAGTGGAAAGGTTTATTTGAGATTAAATAAATTTTCATGGCAAAGAAGGACTATGCAATTCATCTGATCACTCTTCATAACATTCTGGAGTATATGCAAATTGCTATTATAAAAACTTAAGCAGCAACTTTTCCAATTTCCAATATTTATGTAATTCTCAAAACTTTTGGCCACGACTGTATATACAGTACAGACCAAAAGTTTGGACACACCTTCTCATTCAAAGAGTTTTCTTTATTTTCTTGACTATGAAAATTATAGAGACACACTGAAGGCATCAAAACTATGAATTAACACATGTGGAATTATATATGGAATTACATAACAAAAAAGTGTGAAACAACTGAAAATATGTCATATTCTAGGTTCTTCAAAGTAGCCACCTTTTGCTTTGATTACTGCTTTACACACTCTTGACATTCTCTTGATGAGCTTCAAGAGGTAGTCACCTGAAATGGTCTTCCAACAGTCTTGAAGGAGTTCCCAGAGAGATGCTTAGCACTTGTTGGCCCTTTTGCCTTCTGTCTGCGGTCCAGCTCACCCCTAAACCATCTCGATTGGGTTCAGGTCCGGTGACTGTGGAGGCCAGGTCATCTGGCGCAGCACCCCATCACTCTCCTTCTTCAATTTTCAATTTTCATAGTCATGAAAATAAAGAAAACTCTTTGAATGAGAAGGTGTCCAAACTTTTGGTCTGTGCTGTATATATATATATATATATATATATATATATATATATATACACACACACAGTGTTGGTCATCTTACTTTAAAAAAGTAATTAGTTACAGTTACAAATTACTTCTCCCAAAATGTAATTGAGTTAGTAACTCAGTTACCACATTGTAAAAGTAATTAGTTACTCAGCAAAGTAACTGTGATGTTATTTTTTATGTTCTATAACGTTATTATGTCCTATAACATCCTTAATATATAAGATGGTTATATTAACTGATTGAAAAATAATAAAAACACTATAAGTATTTTAGAAAATGTTGTATTTAATCAATATATGCCATATGATATGCATAGAAATAAAAACATTTAAAAAAATTAATAAATATTGAAAATAAAATGGGTGGTTGAACATTTTTAGGCACATCAGTGCTATCCTGTCTCAGGGAGTATGAATTATCTTCCATAATTTGTCCAGTGGGAACATTGATGACAGCTGCAGATGGGAGAATGGACACTGGGCTTCCGGTCAGCTCATCTAAGGATAAATTCAAAATAAACAATGTTAGTTTTATTGAAGTTACACCTTTACAGATTAAAATTACAATAAAATATTTGTATTATATTAGAATGGAGTTTTTCAGCATTTACATTAATCTTCTTCATTGATCTGTCAACGTTTATATAGCACATTTAATATAGTTAACATTTACTACTAAAATAACAAAGATTAATATAATTGTTACCTAATGCCTTAACTAATGCTGTTTACAAATACAATCATATTATTATAAGTGGGTAAAAGCCAAGTTCACAAATATCAGGGTGCAGGACCAACCCTTTCTATAATTATATCCAAACAAGTTACAATAAGTCAATAAACCAGGTATTATTTTGAATATTTATAATTAAACACATTTCTCAACGTAACGTTAGCCTTTAATAAAACTGCAGCGGATCTAATCTATTGAACAGTGGCAAAGTAAACAAGCATTTAGATATTTTAACAGAAATTCAAAGGTATTTTAGCTGTTGATTTGGTTATGAAAAACGTTTATTCTTGCTAGCCTTTTTAACTCCATTTGACCGTCAAAGTAAAATTAGCGTGTTAAGCAATATGCACCAAGTTTCGTTGTGGCCACTAGGGTTGTGCCGATAGACGATAGTATCATGTATCGACGATCGTCAGAGATATCGACATAAGCAGAATTCTCTGTCGATAATCAAGACGATATTAGGCTCATTTTCCTATTAATGTATTCGATTATAGTAATAATAACTATTATTTTTATTTTTATTAGGCTGCTTATTATAATTCGGCTTTTAAACTGCCCAGCTATTTCACTTAATTTCACTGCCCGCATTTCACACACACACCTCGCACGCGCAGGAGGATTACAGCATGTAGTCGGTGAAGTTGTAACGCTTTGACTCGGATAATTTGTTAAATCCATGAAATGAAAGAGATAGAAAACGACGAGTTGGTGTCCCACACATTTAATGGCTGGTAAACGGCAACGCGCTCTTCTCATACATGAGAGATTAACTCTTTCTTGGTGTCACAAATAAAGTAAAGACAAAATAATTAACAAGGCGGCAGAGCGAATTTGTCATCCATAGTGCATGGTTCTCACGTAGTCCTTTTCTTAAAGACTGATCACTTAACTTATAACACTCACTATGTGGTGATGACGTAGAAAGACTACGTGAGAACCACTATGGACAATAAGTTCAATCTGCCGCCTTGTTATTATTTTCATGCACACCGCACTATAATGTGATGCATGCAAAATACATAGTTTTGGCCGTTACAAAGTCTCCATCCACGAACAGACGTACATCGTCTGCAGATATAAGGTATTTCATTGCACTTTAACAAGTAATCTAAACGGCCTATATACTGTATGTGCAATATATTAAACGAGCCCTCACTAACTGAGTTTAATGCCACAGTTATGTTAGAATGCATCTCATTCTTGTTTCTGTGGCGGTGCGTCAGACTCATGAGGCGCGCGGTCAGTGTTGGGGAGTAACTAGTTACATGTAACGGCGTTACGTAATTTAATTACAAAATTATTGTAACTGTAATTAGTTACAGTTACTAAGAAAAAATGAGTAATTAAATTACAGTTACTTATGAATTTTTTTACGATTACAAAGGAGATTACATTTTAATATTTACACACATCCACATACAGATTTAACTGATTTCTTTCCCAAATTGCAATGACTATTCTGAGACATACCGCCCTAATAATTTCCGGGATGCGGAAATACAGTCTGGTTCGTAGAATCCAGTCATAAAAACGAAATGCCTAACGCGGACGGAATATGCCACATTTTGGATGACTAAATCAAAAGTAGGTCAGTACACTTGAATCAAAACATGACATCGACTAGTGTCTGTGAATATAAAGCCCCAAAAATGCAATATATGACTTGCATATTCTGCGTGTCTGTGGAAATCAGGCGCGGACTGGACACCGGAAGAACCGGGACAATTCCCGGTGGCCTGGCAGCCGATTTTGCCCGCTATTTAATATCATTATTGTATAATTGCCTGCCGAAGGTACTAAAGCGATCATTTGCGAATCCGCCATTTGATAATTAAATCTCTAATAAGTCATGACTCGCGCGCTCTCTGCGCCTCCACCAAACGGTTTGGATCAGACTCAGAGTAATCAATGCGAGAGCGAGAGAGAGAGAGAGAGAGAGAGAGAGAGAATAGAGTGGACTGCTGGAGCAGAGAAGCAGAACTCCTGTTCAGGGTTTCAGGTCAGTTTTATCTGTAAAGATGCTTTTTTGTCTTTGTTTTTTTATTTATTTAATCAAGCAGCAGCACTTGCTCATCAGTCATCACTCAAAATACTATATAAAGGACATCATTATTATCTGTTGTAATGTTACAGTAGTAATTAGGTTTAGGGGGAGCTACGACAGACAACAACACAACCCTTACGAAAATTAACATTTTAATATTTAACTATAAATCCAGAGGAAATGGTTACTATTGTTTAACTGTGATAACCAAAAATTTAAAATTATTTTACAATAGTATTTATTTAAAAATAAATACAAATCCATTTGCAAAAAAAACAAGGTTATTTTACTTTTATATAGGCTTATAAAAGCATGGTAATTTTTTGTAAGGGAAAAACATGACTCATGTACAGTATTAGGATTTTTCTATAAAGAAATTGTAATATTGTAGAGTATTGTATTGTAAAGTATAGTTTTGTCTTTTAGTATAGTAGCTGTCTTTTATCTTGAGTATTAAAGTCATGAGAGAGATGGATAACAGGGCAAAATAAAGAGACTGAATAGAAAAATGGAAGTGAAGGTGCAGTTCAGGAGAGAACTTTTAATTATTTTGCATGTCCCCAAATTAAAGATTTAAACCTTTTTTATGTCAGGTCCATACAAAAAATAGTTTTGTCCATGAATTTGTTTGTATGAGTTTGAATATTCCAGTCTGAATTTTTTCCCCAGTCCGCCCCTCCTGTAAATTAATGGCAAAGACATGGTTTCATTTATTACACATAGGCATACTGAAGTTCGCAGTGTTTTCAACCTCTGCTGCCTCAATATAGGAGTACACGAGCACATAAACATAATTTCTAGAACTGCTCTGTGTCACTTCATGTGCATTTTACTTATTTTGAGAAAACTATCATCATATACAGAGACAGCCGTTTCAAAAAAACACCAATTTTTCAGGAGTTTATTACACAGAATACGTCACATGCTTATTAGATAACTGTATTTAAGTTGATGCATTATGCTTTTATTTATTATTCTTTAATTTTCACAAATTTAGAAAAGTAATCAAAAAGTACTCAAAAGTAATTAGTTACATTACTTTAATAAAGTAATTGAAAAAGTTACACTACTATTACATTTTAAATAGGGTAACTTGTAATCTGTAACCTATTACATTTCCATAGTAACCTTCCCAATACTGCGCGCGGTCCGGAGCGCTGTATGACTGATGCATCAGTTCAATTCAACTTTACTACAAATATATCAACTTACCTGTTTTAAATACTTTATATTTAAATGTTCGTTTATGCCCAATATTAGTGTTAAACTGTTGGACTTTAAATTAAATCTACTATTGGTTTTCATCGTTGACTGATTTTGCAGAACATTTAGACTGATAACTTGCCTGCGCAGATGCTGACGTGCGATATGACAGTTGCGTCCGACTATGTATGAACTAGCGGTTTTAAATACAGTATTTTTATATTTAACGTTAGTTAAATCAGTCAGTATGTTTGAAAGTAATTTTTTTTTTGATTATTGGTGACTCCATAGGCTCTCTCTCTCGCACCTGCGCGGTTTAAAACACCCAATAGTTATGCTATGACAAGAACAAAGAGTCTCTCTCTTGCTCCACCCATGCTCGATAATATTGTGTATCGTCGATCTCACGGGCTGACGATATGACGATTTGCAAAAAGGACCATATCGCACAACACTAGTGGCCACATTAAGGCCGTAAATACGGTGTTCACATGGAAATCATCGTTGTGTGACCTTACCTTATGGCATGAACCCAGAGTCTCCGCTGGGTAACTTCGGACGGAAAACGGTAAAACGAGCATCTTTCATTTGACGACTTGTGGTTGCATCTTGGGACAAAACAAAACAAAACAGAAATAAAGAACTGGTAATTGGTTACCTTAGTATCACAGAATTCTGTGTACAATAATATTTGGAAAAACTACAATTTGAAAAGACTAAATATGTAACATTATGTATATTAACTGAAAGGTAAACTTCTAAAATCGTGAGGCTGAAACGCGGGCTAGTGAGAGATTTCATGTTTGTCATGATGATGTCTAAAGTCCCCGCCAAAGGATTTAGTTCCTTTTAGCAACTTGTTAGGAACCACCGTTTTTAAGATACAATAAAAAAAAAATCACATGCAGGTTATAACTGGTGTGTTTTATGTCATAGATCAAAATATTTAGAGGCTTTGTTAACCACAGACCTTATTTCAGGCGATTTAGCAAAAACCCATTCAAAAAACCCATAGACTTTAGGGCGAGGGAACCCGAAATGCTAAAACGCTAACTCACTACCGCATTTTTGGCCTACAAAGTGACGTCATAGCTTCGGCACTGTATAGTCAAGTCTCCTTTATTTATATAGCGCTTTAAACAAAATACATTGCATCAAAGCAACTGAACAACATTTGTTAGGAAAACAGTGTGTCAATAATGCAAAATGACAGTTAAAGGCAGTTCATCATTGAATTCAGTGATGTCATCTTTTTTCGGTTAAATAGTTTCTGTGCATTTATTTGCAATCAAGTCAATGATATCGCTGTAGATGAAGTGACCCCAACTAAGCAAGCCAGAGGCGACAGCGGCAAGGAACCGAAACTCCATCTGTGACAGAATGGAGAAAAAAACCTTGAGAGAAACCAGGCTCAGTTGGGGGGCCAGTTCTCCTCTGACCAGACGAAACCAGTAGTTCAATTCCAGGCTGCAGCAAAGTCAGATTGTGCAGAAGAATCATCTGTCTCCTGTGGTCTTGTCCTGGTGGTCCTCTGAGACAAGGTCTTTACAGGGGATCTGTATCTGGGGCTCTAGTTGTCCTGGTCTCGGCTGTCTTTCAGGGCAGTAGAGGTCCTTTCTAGGTGCTGATCCACCATCTGGTCTGGATACGTACTGGATCCGGGTGACTGCAGTGACCCTCTGATCTGGATACAGACTGGACCTGGTGGCTACGGTGACCTCGGAATAAGAGAGAAACAGACAAATATTAGCGTAGATGCCATTCTTCTAATGATGTAGCAAGTACATAGGGTGTTATGGGAAGTGTTTCCGGTTCCGGTTTACCTAATTAATGCAACCTAAAAATCCTTTAACGGATTTGGATATTAAAAGAATATTAGTATGTTATGTGTAAGCCAGGTTAAAGAGATGGGTCTTTAATCTAGATTTAAACTGCAAGAGTGTGTCTGCCTCCCGAACAATGTTAGGTAGGTTATTCCAGAGTTTAGGCGCCAAATAGGAAAAGGATCTGCCGCCCGCAGTTGGTTTTGATATTCTAGGTATTATCAAAAAGAGTTTTGAGAACATAGCGGACGTAGAGGATTATAATGTAAAAGGAGCTCATTCAAATACTGAGGTGCAAAACCATTCAGGGCTTTATAAGTAATGAGCAATATTTTAAAATCTATACGATGTTTGATAGGGAGCCAGTGCAGTGTTGACAGGACCGGGCTAATATGGTCATACTTCCTGGTTCTAGTAAGAACTCTTGCTGCTGCATTTTGGACTAGCTGTAGTTTATTTACTAAGCGTGCAGAACAACCACCCAATAAAGCATTACAATAATCTAACCTTGAGGTCATAAATGCATGGATTAACATTTCTGCATTTGACATTGAGAGCATAGGCCGTAATTAAGATATATTTTTGAGATGCAAAAATGCAGTTTTACAAATGCTAGAAACGTGGCTTTCTAAGGAAAGATTGCGATCAAATAGCACACCTAGGTTCCTAACTGATGATGAAGAATTGACAGAGCAACCATCAAGTCTTAGACAGTGTTCTAGGTTATTACAAGCAGAGTTTTTAGGTGCTATAATTAACACCTCTGTTTTTTCACAATTTAGCAGTAAGAAATTATTTGTCATCCAGTATTTTATATTGACTATGCATTCCATTAGTTTTTGCAAATTGGTGTGTTTCACCGGGCCGCGAAGAAATATAGAGCTGAGTATCATCAGCATAACAGTGAAAGCTAACACCATGTTTCCTGATGATATCTCCCAAGGGTAACATATAAAGCGTGAAGAGTAGCGGCCCTAGTACTGAGCCTTGAGGTACTCCATACTGCACTTGTGATCGATATGATACATCTTCATTCACTGCTACGAACTGATGGCGGTCATATAAGTACGATTTAAACGATGCCAATGCACTTCCATTGATGCCAACAAAGTGTTCAAGTCTATGCAAAAGAATGTTGTGGCCAATTGTGTCAAACGCAGCACTAAGATCCAATAAAACTAATAGGGAAGTCGTGGCCTAATGGTTAGAGAGTCGGACTCCCAATCGAAAGGTTGTGAGTTCGAGTCCTGGGCCAGCAGGAATTGTGGGTGGGGGGAGTGCATGTACAGTTCTCTCTCCACCTTCAATACCACGACTTAGGTGCCCTTGAGCAAGGCATCGAACCCCCAACTGCTCCCCGGGCGCCGCAGCATAAATGGCTGCCCACTGCTCTGGGTGTGTGCTCACAGTGTGTGTGTGTGTTCACTGCTCTGTGTGTGTACATTTCGGATGGGTTAAATGCAGAGCACAAATTCTGAGTATGGGTCACCATACTTGGCTGAATGTCACTTCACTTTCACTTTCACTTTCACTTTTTCACTAGAGAGATACACCCACGATCAGATTATAAGAGCAGATCATTTGTAACTCTAAGGAGAGCAGTCTCAGTACTATGATACGGTCTAAATCCTGACTGGAAATCCTCACATATACCATTTTTCTCAAAGAAGGAATATAATTGTGAGGATACCACCTTTTCTAGTATCTTGGACAGAAAAGGGAGATTCGAGATTGGTCTATAATTAACTAGTTCTTTGGGGTCAAGTTGTGGTTTTTTGATGAGAGGCTTAATAACAGCCAGTTTGAAGGTTTTGGGGACATATCCTAATGACAATGAGGAATTAATAATAGTCAGAAGAGGATCTATGACTTCTGGAAGCACCTCTTTTAGGAGCTTAGATGGTATAGGGTCTAACATACATGTTGTTGGTTTAGATGATTTAACAAGTTTATACAATTCTTCCTCTCCTATAGTAGAGAATGAGTGGAACTGTTCTTCAGGGGGTCTATAGTGCACTGTCTGATGTGATACTGTAGCTGATGGCTGAATGGTTGCAATTTTATCTCTAATAGTATCGATTTTAGAAGTAAAGTAGTTCATAAAGTCATTACTGCTGTGGTGTTGGGAAAGGTCAACACACGTTAATTTAGCCACTGTATTGAATAAATACCTGGGGTTATGTTTGTTTTCTTCTAAAAGAGAAGAAAAGTAATCGGATCTAGCAGTTTTTAATGCTTTTCTGTAGGATAGGTTACTTTCCCGCCAAGCAATACGAAATACCTCTAGTTTTGTTTTCCTACAGCTGCGCTCCATTTTTCGGGCTGCTCTCTTTAGGGTGCGAGTATGCTCATTATACCATGGTGTCAAACTATTTTCCTTAACCTTCCTTAAGCATAAAGGAGCAACTGTATTTAAAGTGCTAGAAAAGAGAGAGTCCATAGTTTCTGTTACATCATCAAGTTGTTCTGAGGTTTTGGATATGCTAAGGAATTTGGATACATCAGGAAGATAACTTAAAAAGCAGTCTTTTGTGGTAGAACTGATGGTTCTTCCATACTTGTAACAAGAAGTAGAATTTACATTTTTGGCTATATGAAGTTTGCACAGAACTAAATAATGATCTGAGATATCATCACTTGGCTGAATAATTTTAACACTATCAACATCAATTCCATGTGACAGTTATTAAATCTAGAGTATGATTTCGACAATGAGTAGGTCCTGAAACGTGTTGTCTAACCCCAATAGAGTTCAGAATGTCTATAAATGCTGATCCCAATGCATCTTTTTCATTATCAACATGGATATTAAAATCACCAACTATTAAAACTTTATCTGCAGCCAGAACTAACTCGGATGTAATATCACCAAACTCTTTAATAAAGTCTGTATGGTGCCCTGGTGGCCTGTATACAGTAGCCAGTATAAACATAACAGGGGATTTATCATTAACATTTGTTTCTCTGGATAATGTTATATGAAGCACCATTACTTCAAACGAGTTATACTTGAAGCCTGCCCTCTGAGAAATCCTGAAAACGTTGTTATAAATTGAAGCAACACCTCCCCCTTTGCCTTTTAGACGCGGCTCATGTTTATAACAGTAATCTTGGGGGGGGGGGGGTGGACTCATTTAAAATAATGTAATCATCAGGTTTTAGCCAGGTTTCTGTCAAACAGAGTACATCTATATTATGATCAGTGATCATATTATTTATATATAGCTTTATCATTTGTTTATCCATATTGCATCTGTTTTTTATTTGTTGAACCTCAATTAAATTGTTAATCTTAACTTGGTTTGGACATTTTTTGTATTTTCTAGTTCGGGGAACAGACACAGTCTCTATAGTGTGATATCTAGGTGAAAGAGTCTCTATGTGCTGAGAATTAACTGACCTATGTGACGGGAGGCAGCTAGCAGACGGTCGGTTTAGCCAGTCTGTCTGCTTCCTGACCTGGGCCCCAGTTAGTCAAGTCTAAACTCTAAGACTATTTGCCATATTTCTAGAGAGAAGAGTGGCGCCAGCCCAGGAGGGATGAAGACCATCTCTTTTCAACAGCTCAGGTCTGCCCCAAAAGCTCGTCCAATTGTCTATGAAACCTATGTTATTCTGTGGGCACCACTTAGACATCCAGCCATTGAGTGATGACAATCTGCTATGCATCTCGTCACCATGGTAAGCAGGGAGGGGACCAGAGCATATTACAGTTGTAGCCGATCTGACTCGAATCAGACAAATTAAAGAGTCGATCAGGACTGTGGTTGAAACACGAGCCGAATTCCTCAGGAAGTCATAAAGCATTCTGTGCCACAAGTCCCAAGCAAGATTACCAACCAACCAACTTTCACAGAACAGCTTTCAACATTAACACCACTAGAACAATGATTGACAATTTCACTTCGAAAAAGAGATTGTCAAATTTGGGACAAAGTGAGATGCAACGTCGGACATCACATGTAAACCCATGAGAGTTATACACAATATCCTTAAACACTTCCCCCACCTAGCAGAACCAGACTGAAATTCCTAAAGGGGGGGGGGGGGGGGCTTTGAACCTCTTGTTATAGGAATCATGTCCAAAATTAGACCATGCAAGAGTGGGAAAATTCGGACCATGTGCTTGATAAGATAACATATGATTTATGATACCCCCGAGCCAAGACAATATCTGATTGGTCAAGACAACATTTGAGGTGTGGCCAACAGGCCAGTTTAAATACTTAGGACACCATAAAATCTTTGCTTTTAGTTTTAGCTCTGCTTTTGCTATCAGTCATGTCTGCTCTTAGCTTTAGCTTTTAGCCATGCTGTTTGTCATCACTGTTCTTTGAGCGCGGTTCCAGCGTGCTTCAGCCTGCACGCCTGCTGCTACTTAGCCATGATGAGAAGAAACACCACCTAATCTCGTCAAACTTTACTTCTTTTCTTTTCCGTTTGAGAGTTTCGTGTTCTGAGTTAAGTTTTGAAATGTCGAGTTCAACTTCAACCAGCCACACAACTCTGCATCTTCAGCCAACGCCCAACCACAGGCTTCCCAAGACGTCACTTCAGCGACTACTGAACTTCCAGCCAATCAGCGACATCGGAAACCCCGTTTCAACGACATCAAAGGGACACCTTTACACAGGCAATGTACCTTCAGACATTTGTACTGGTGTATCTAATATAATTTTTACCTCATTGAGGAACTCAATGCGAGGGTTAATTAAGTGATTGATGGCTGTTCATGTCTAGGAAATTTAACGTATTGCTGTAAACTTGGGATTCCACATTTCCATTCTCTTAAACTCATCTTTCCCTAACTTTCGATCTTCCTGCAACTTGTGTGAATGTGTGAGTGCGTGCGTTCATGTGTTAGATTAGTTTATATGTCTTAGATTTATCTAATAAAGCCTTATTCATATTGAAAAGAGAAGTATCTTGTGTTTTGTGCTTACAAGTTAATGTCTTAAACTGCCGATCTTGTTACTGTGCTAATTGATAGTGTTTTCACTATACTTTGGATATTAATATCCAGCGCAGATTTGATGTTAAACGGCTCGTTCAGTGAATCTCAGGGCGTCTCAGTGATCAGCCGTGAAACAGTGATTCTGTTCTAGTTCCCTTTAAAATCTTAAATGATTCCCTTTGAGCTAAATTGACCTGTTTCCCTTACAAGTGTCTGACATCGTGCTTGCAAGTTCACACACCTCTTTAATGTTATTTTTAGTGATCTCCGACTGGCGAAGTCGAACATCATTAGCGCCGGCATGAATAACAATCTTACTGTATTTACGTTAAGCATTAGCCAGCACTTTTAAATTTGCCAAGATGTCAGGCGCTCTGGCTCTCGGTAAACATTTGACTATGGTGGCTGGTGTCTCTATATTCACGTTCCGTACAATAGAATCACCAATAACTAGAGCACTTTCATCAGGTTTCTCAGTGGGTGCATCACTGAGTGGGGAGAACCTGTTTAATGTTTTGATTGGAACAGAAGAGCGGTGTTTTGACCCACGACTACGCTGCCTCACCGTCACCCAGTTGCCCTGCTGCATGGGCTCTGTTGCCGGAACCGAACAATGTACAGGAATCCCAGAGCTAGACGCATCCAAAGCCGTATCTAGAGCCCTAACATTCTTACTGTCCTCAATTAAAGTTTGGATGTGTGTCTCTAATTTGGAAATTCTCTCTGTCAGCCTAACTATGTTAGTTGACGCCTACTCGCATATGACTTTTACCAACAAAAAGTGTCTTAGAAAATTTAAAACAATATATTGTTTTCTGTAAGTGAGTAAACAAGATGATTTTCATATAATTTAGAAAGAAAAATTCTAGGCTACAAGCTCCAGTTCTCAAAAATCCCGGGAACCATTGTTCTTTATGTGTTTTATGGCCTTATTCAAGTGATTTAACATTTTTAGTTTTTCACTAACCACGCATAACATTTTTTTTCTCAAAAATACAATCATGTACATGCATGCATTTCACATATTATTATAGCCCAGTTTGTGCTGATTACAGTGAGATTAGACTTTACCCATTTAGATATTTATCAGAAACTGAAAAAAGCACAAATATATATATATATATATATATATATATATATATATATATATACATACACACACACACATACACATATACTGTATACATATAAAAAACAAGTTTAAATAAAAAGATTATATACAGGTGCTTCTCAATAAATTAGAATGTCGTGAAAAAGTATATTTCATATATTTAACTAAAATTGTAAAACTCGGTATAAATTCAGTGCACACACACTGAAGTAGTCTAAGTCTTGGATTCTTTTAATTGTGATGATTTGGCTCACATTTAACACAAACCCACCATTTCACTCAACAAATTTGAATATGGTGACATGCCAATCAACTAATTCACTCAAAACACCTGCAAAGGTTTCCTGAGGCTTCAAAATTGTCTCTCAGTTTGGTTCACCAGGTTACACAATCATGGGGAAGACTGCTGATCTGACAGTTGTCCAGAAGACAATCGTTGACAAGGAGCCACAAACATTCCTTGCCAAAGAAGCTGGCTGTTCACAGAGTGCTGCATCCAAGCATGTTAACAGAAAGTTGAGTGGAAAAAAAAGTGTGGAGAAAAAAAAGATGCACAACCAACCAAGGGAACCGCAGCCTTATGAGGATTGTCAAGCGAAATTGATTCAAGAATTTGAGTGAACTTTACAAGGAATGGACTGAGGCTGGGGTCAAGGCATCAAGAGTCATCACACACAGACGTGTCAAGGAATTTGGATACAGTTGTCGTATTCCTCTTGTTAAGCCACTTCTAGGGCGTCTTACCTGGGCTAAAGAGAAGAAGAACTGCACTGTTGTCCAGTGGTCCAAAGTCCTCTTTTCAGATGAGAGCAAGTTTTGAATTTCATTTGGAAACCAAGGTCACTGCACCCATTTACCAAAAATTTTGGACCATTTCATGCTTTCTTCTGCTGACCAGCATTTGTGGATGCTGATTTAATATTCCAGCAGGATTTGGCACCTGCCCACACTGCCAAAAGCACCAAAAGTTGGTTAATGACCATGGTGTTGGTGTGCTTGACTGGCCAGTAAACTCACCAGACCTAAACCCCATAGATAATTTATGGGGTATTGTCAACAGGAAAATGAGAAACAAGAGACCAAAAAATGCAGATGAGCTGAAGGCCACTGTCAAAGAAACCTGGGCTTCCACACCACCTCAGCAGTGCCGCACCGAATTGAGGCAGAAATAAAAGCAAAAGGAGCCCCTACCAAGTATTGATTACATGTATAGTAAATGAACATACTTTCCAGAAGGCCAACAATTCACTAAACATGTTTTTTTATTAATTGGCCTTATGAAGCATTCTAATTTGTTGATATAGTGAACTGGTGGGTTTTGATTAAATGTGAGCCAAAATCATCTCAACTTCAAGAATCAAAGACTTAAACTACTTCAGTCTGTGTTCATTGAATTTATTTAATACACGAGTTTCACAATTTGAGTGGAGTTACTGAAATAAATGAACTTTTTCACGACATTCTAATTCATTGAGAAGCACCTATATATACACACACACACAAATGGAGTAACTCAAAACCTAATTCTGATCATTTTCAAAAAGTTTATTTTTAATCTGTTAAGTCTTTTAAAAATAAAAAGCCCCAAGAACAATTTGTTATAGCCTTTTCTATTGGTGCTTGCAAAATGGAAAAATGTACAATAATTCAAGAACTTGCTGAATATTTTAATTTTGAGTGTTAAATTAAAACAATAAACCGCTGAGGTTTTCATAATGTCCACTAGATTGCGATATCAGACAAAACAGGCGGTCTCTTATTTGAGTAGTTGATCTTATTTTACCTTTTAATAGTGATAAACAAATACAAAGTGCTTTCCAGTGAACATAAGTTTAATGCCACAGTGATATTTTTTTTTACAAGCCAAGTTGTGATTTAATAAAACAAAAGGCATCACGTTTTAACTTCATAACATTTCAAGCTAAAACTTTCATTAATTGTCTCATCAAAAATCACAACAGCCATGAAAATTGATCTGTAGGCTAAATTCAGAAGAACATCTGTGATTTCAGATCCATATCCAGTTATTATCCACTCATTTACTTTGCATACTAAAAGGTTTAAAGCTGTTGGAGAGTAACAACTTTCTTTGCGAGATCCAACAAAGAGTTGGATCGCAAAGTCTTGCTTTTCCAGGAACTTGGCATTCCTTCAAGTCCAACCTAAAAAACAAGTGCCACTGTATTAGATATTGAAAACCATTACAAAACTGCAAAAATAACTGAACAGTCATTTTGTCATGTATATATGACATAATCATCTGATGAAAGATAGGAAGACTGTTCATTGCAGTACCTGAGCGCCAATGCAGGCACCGATAAAGGAGCTCCTGCTACAGGTGCATCCACCGCAGCTCATGGTGTCCCGGATAGCCTGCTCATAGCCACTGGCTGTCAGAACCCCATGCAGCGCTGCCTGGAATGCACCTGGCAAACCTGAAGGATGTGAGAAAGCTGCTGAAATGCCTGAGACTAACTGTATTGTGTTCATAGGATAGATATAAGAGAATAATAGGTTATCAGCTAACCTCAAGTATTTGGAAACACAGTGGGAATGAGCTCTTTGGGTTTTTTGCTCAAATTGTCCTTTACTTGATGAATTTGTCCTAAATTAGAAAATTAAAACAAAAATGAGTTAGATTTCTGGTATTAATTGTCTTTGTGATATACAGTATGCAAGTTTGATATGAACCCCTGATAAACATGATGTATTAGCCAAAAGTTAGATACAGTATCCTGCTTCATCCGTGACTGTGTGGGTGCATTTAAACTTGTAGTTTGGTTCTCTTTTAGATTATTATACATTTACTCACTTAGCGTTCACACTGTCAAAGTTCGTTTTACTCAAACCAAGGCTGGCAAATGTAAACACGAATACACAAGAATCCAGCTCAACAATAATAATTTAAAGCTGCTTATACTGTACCAATTATAGCTTTGTCCAACTCTTGAGGATTTTTCCTGTTTGGGTCACTGAGCTGTTCCAGCACTGCATCCAAGGCCTTGGGATCAGGACCATTCAGGATGAAATGCTCCAAGAACCTGAAAAAAAAAAAAAAAAAAAATTCAGTTCATACACCATTTCCATGCACATTGTAATATGTGATGTGTCCCCATTCTAAAAATAAATTGACCTGTTTCTGAGGCATACTGTGCTAAGTTGTATGTTCACATCTTGTGTTTTCAATTATATATTACCAACCTAGCAGCAGCAAGAGTTACTGCCACACACATGTCATTGTTTTGCGTGACACGGGTGGCTTCCTCAACCCTCTCCAACATCTCTGGCTTTCCAGCATAGCATGCTACAACAGGAGCCAACTTTGCCACGCCATCTATTTGGTTATCAGTTTCACAACCTGAAAAGTGTTGCAATAAATATTTATTTTGTTATGATACATTTTAATATAATATACTGCTTTATTATCTCCTTCCAAATTACATAAAATATAATAATTAAGTCTTTGAAAAACCATCAAATGAATTAGTATTTTTTTTTTTACAATAATGTGGCTACTCAATATTTAGGAGGATGGTTATCTGACTGAGTCATTCTCAGCAACAGAACTGACAGTACCGGTCTCTGCTTTGCCTGAATCCACATTTTTAATAAAGCTCTTAAGGCTTGCGTGTCTCCAGGGTCCTTCAATAGGTAGTTGAGGCCTGGGAGCTTGATAAATAAATTAAAATAAATCATGAATAATTCAGGAAAAGTCATATTTGCAACAATACAAACTTCACCATCTGTCTAGGAGTCAAAATGAAAGACACATGCAAATGGTTATACTGTTAAAGTAAATAAATATAACAAATAAAATACACATATTACACACACACAAAAATAAATAACTAAACGGGAGTTCGAAATATTCCTTTGTCAACTAACGGAATAAAAGCTTGTATGTATATTTGTAAAAACTAATAAAAAAAACGTAAACAAAGATGAAAATTTCCTGCTGCAGTGGTTTGAATTTACCTCCTTTGTCTCTGTAAGGATCATTGACTGGTGTGTCATATTCAGATCCAGGTCCAAAGAATTTGTAGGTACGCCGCTTCAAATCTTCCACATTCAGATCTGTTTGAAAATACAAACAAATATCTGAATAATCAAAATCCCACAACATGTCAAATCAAAAAGTCACAACATGGTCAAATAATACTGTGATATTTATACCATCATATTCTTACATACTGGAATGCATCAGGTCTCATATTTTGTACCTCCACACTCAGACAGGGACTCCAGGTGGACGAAAGCTTGATCTCCATAGCAGCTCTGCTGTCCAGTGTTCCTCCTGTAGAATGGGTTTGCAGACTCAGGCCGGAACTCAGGCTCAAGACTTTGAGAGAGTAACATGCTCAGCTTCTGCGGGTCATAGACCCAATGGAGCGGTTGTGCTGCAGAGCATACATTATCAACCAAAAATCTGCATTTGTCAACATCTGATTATAGGGTAATCCTACAATATTGCAGATAGGTTCACTGAATATGAACCTAACAGACCACTCAGTCAGTTAGAAATACCAAGGGTTCACACAAAACAAGGGGAGTCAGCCTTTAGTTACTATGCCGCCCGCAGCTGGAATCAGCTTCCAGAAGAGATCAGATGTGCTAAAACACTAGTCACATTTAAATCTAGACTTAAAACTCATCTGTTTAGCGGTGCATTTATTGAATGAGCACTGTGCAATGTCCGAACTGACTGCACTATATTTTCACTGTTTTAAATTCATTTAAATAAGTAATTTTATAAATAATTTTAAAAGTTTTAAAATTGCTTGTTTTATTCTTGTTATTATTTTTCTTCATTACTATTTTACTTTCTTTTATGTAAAGCACTTTGAATTACCATTGTGTACGAAATGCGCTATATTAATAAACTTGCCTTGCCTGCTACTATACTATAATTGCTGCTACTATAATTGAATGATAAATAGTATGCGATTACACTGCATCTCCACAGAATAATGTCAGGTTAAACATGCGCATGTTGTTGTCAATGCTTCTGTAAATACACAATAATATGTACTGTAACGCTGTCTGGGAAGCCAATTTAATTGTGATATTACATTTGGGGACTATAAATATGTTTTGAGATATATATATATATATATACACACACACACACACACACACACATTTTTGGGGGGGTATATTTTGTTACTAGTATTCGCAAGTAATGCAAACCTGCAGCATCGGCAACAGCTGATCCAATGATTGCTCCGATAGCCCTGTCAGCAAGGGCGAGAGCCATCTGTAACAACAAGATAAACAAACCAAGTAAGATAGAAACTATCGTGTTCATATATAAGCCAAGCCTAGAATGTAGGCAACATGCACAACTGATTAGCCATTACATCATACTAATGGTGAATATAGTTTTAAACGAAAGTGTTTCTCACCTTTTAATTTTATATTCTTTAAGCAGAGTCTGAAGTTCACAAGTAACACAATTTCACGTGAAAGCGCTTGTTATAAACTGGATTACCGTGCTGCTGATTGGTTGGAATTAAGCACGTGACAGCAGAACGTCACAGTGCACGTGCAATGTTATTTGTTCATTTGTCAAATCGACTGGTTGTATGGTTTATATAATAATAATTATATATATATATATATATATATATATATATATATATATCCTTCTTCATTGAATGATCAGCTCTGGAAAACCGTGTTTAAGCCATCTGGGATGTCCTCTATTCCTGCCGAAAGGGCTTCTTTCACCTATACATTTTTTTTAAATCATTGCATTAAACTTATTATTCTATATTATAATTGCGTTGTTGTAGACTATTAATCCTACAATTGACAAATAAATCTCCAAATAAATAAATAAATCTGACAAATACAGTTTTTATAGAGTAATACAAATGCTTTTAAAGTCAGCCTAGCCCAGCCTAGTGTTCTATAGTAATGATTCTGAGTGGGTAGTTCCCTCTCGAGGCAGTAACTCAACATTACGTCAGCAAAGACGTATATGGGAACTCCTCCCTTCTCCACTTTTGCTGAAATCTTATTGGCTAACGCCAGCTGGGGACAGCTGGCCAATTGACGCGAAGCATGCAAATACTGACAGGTCAGCGGGCAGTATAAAATGCATGGGTGCGAAAATTACATCAGAATCTCTTTCTTCACGCTAGAAGTCTTATCTAAGTCATCGTGGAAGTTGCAATAGAGGACTACTTACCCTACTTTTTCCTCTCTGCATCCGATGGCTGCTACTGCTAGATTCGGACATTCACCAGTTCTGTGTGACCTGCCGGGGAGCCTCACATGGACCACACGTGCGCCCACTGTGCCGAGCTGCCAGTGTGCGCCCTCAGAGCCAGAGTAGCCCGGAAAACAGCGGGAATGAGGCCCACTGCCGCCAGCGAGCCGCTGGTGGGCCCTCCCCTGCCCGCGAACTTCGTCCTCTTCGGAGCTGGCGAGGAAAACGACTCCATGTCGCTTTCGACGTCGGAAAAGGTTTGGGCGTCTCAATGGGACCGCCCCGACCGAGAGGGCGCTGCAGACCTCCAGGAGGAGCTCGTCAGGGTCTTCGGAAAGGCCGTCACGGAGCTGGGTCTCGCTTGCAACGCACCTGACGAACCTGTGAAAGGTAGCTGGACTCGTGGCTCCTCCAGTCAAGCTGCTGCCAGACGGCATTGAGGCATGCAAGAGCTCGTGGTGAAGTCGTGGGCTGTACCCCAATCGGCGCGCACCCACTCTGCCACGCAGGCCATGTTCACGCATGTGGACGGGGCGGAAACCCTCCCCCCCGTCAAGGAGACTGTTACCTCGCACCTGTGTCCGTCTCCCTCTGCATTGGGTTCGGACCACAGCCTGCCTTCCAAGCCGTGCGGTTCATGGCCCATAGACGGACAAAGCCTATCCTTCTGAGGGAAGGCAGCTTCTGCTCTTCATGCCAGGGCAATACTCAAAGTGTTTCAGGCTCACTCCAGTCATCATCTGCGAGGTTCCGCTCGTCTGCACCTCGTCAGGCTGTAAGACCAGCTAAAACAGCCCGCCATGGCACCCTGCTCTGAACCGGACGCTTGTTTCGGCCGAAACCAGCAGTGGTAAGAGCCTGGGAGGAAACGTCAGGGTCAGTTGAGGACCCCGCGCCGCGAGAGAGCCAGCGCGCCATAAAGTGAAAGAGTGAGTGCGCGGGAGGCCCCGCCCCCAAGCGCATGTTCAAATGCATCATGTCCCCAATGTTCCTTCGGGCGATGATTGCTATGTGTGTCTAAATGCTGTTTGTGTGAGTTCCACAATAGAAGCATGTACACAATCAACAAAAGAGCTTTCTCTTTCTCTTACACCCAACACTGTGTCACTCGCCCTGTCTCATAGCAGCGCTGAGCCACAACCCATGATTATAATGGCCTCGCGAGGGCGCGAGAGTGCCAACACCACATAAACACGGTGTCACTCTCCCTGTTCAGATGCATCATGTCCCCCATGTTACTACGGGCGACGATTGCTATGTCTGTTTAAATGCTGTTTGTGTGAGTTCCACAATAAAAGCATGTATACAATCAACAAAAGAGCTTTACTTCCTCTTACACTCAACACTGTGTCACTCGCCCTGTCTCAGAACAGTGCAGAGCCACAACCCATGATTATAATGGCCTCGCGAGGGCGCGAGAATGCCAACACCACAAAAACACATGCATCATGTCCCCCATGTCACTATGGGTGACGATTGCTATATCTGTTTAAATGCTGTTTGTGTGAGTAAAATTTTACAATAGAAGCATGCATCCAAATTCTTGCACCCAACACTTTGTCACTCGCCCTTTCTCAAACAGAGCAGAGCCACTACCCATGATTATAATGGCCTCTCGAGGGCGCAAGAGTGCCACACCATTATATAGCCAATGCGAACCGCCCTCCTGCCAGTGCTTCTTGCCTCGAGGGGGTGGGGCCCTGGTTAAAACAAGCCATCAGTGGCTGTAGACCTAACTCGTCCCAGGCGTTTCACCGTAGATACTGGGAATAATTCACGACGGATATTCTCTCCAATTCAAACGCAGACCTCCCCGCTACAATGGCGTGGTCCCATCAATGACTTTTCCCCAAAAACGTCCTGTCCTGCGACAGGAAGTTCTCAGTCTGCTCGAGAGGGAGCGATAGAGCGAAATTTCCCCTATGATCGAGCGGAATGCGCATGTTGAATTATCTGGACGATTGGCTGATTTTAGCCCACTCAAGAGATGCGCTATCAGTCACGTGGAAACAATGCTTCGCCGTTTGGATACACTGGGACTGCGTGTAAATATGCAGAAGAGCGTGTTTTTACGAGTTGGACTGTAACATATCTGGGAATATGTTTGGACTCGATGGCGATGCGAGCCCATCTCTCTCTAGAGCATTTCATCGACTCTGCGCTGTTTCAGACCGGGCAGGTCGTTTTCACTGAGGGAATTTCAGAGGCTTCTGGGACTGATGGTGGCGGCTTCTTCAGTGTGCCATCTGGGTCTGCTACATTGCGGCCGCTACAGTTTTGGCTGAAACTCGAGGTCTGCCGAGGGCATGGTCTTCGGTCCACAAGCACATAACCGTCATTCACAGTTGCGTCAGCACCCTGAGACCGTGGAACAGCCCGGATATGTTCAGCCTAGGAGTTCTTTTCTCTACGAACGCGTCTACTTCAGGCTGGGGAGCAGTGCGTCTTTGCGTACCTGCCTCAGGCCTGTGGTCGGAGTCACAGAGAAGGTGGCACATAAACCGTTTGGAATTGGAAGCGGTGTCCTTAGCCCTGCAAGCCTTTCGGTCGAAGTTGGAGCGGCAACATGTACTGATTCAAACCGACAACACGTCTGTGGTCTCGTACATAAATCGCCGGGGCGGCGTGCGCTCCAGAGCTCTATTCAAACAGGCAGCGAGTGTCCTGTTGTGGGTGGACGGACACTTAATCTCCATAAGAGTGTCGCACATCCCCGGTACTCTGAACCGTGGAGTGAGCATGCTTTCGAAGAACGGGATTCCTCAAGGAGATGGAGGCTTCACCCAGGATCAGATCTAATGATTTGGGACAGAGGAAGTGGATTTGTTTGCCACAAGCGAGAACACGCACTGTAAGACGTTCTTCTCGCTATCTCACTCCCCCCTGCCGGGAGATGCTCTGACATCACGTTGGCCGGAAGCCAGGCTTACATGTTCCCTCCGATGAAGATTCTGCCTGTGTTGTGCAAAATCAGGGAGGAGAGAGCGTCAGTTATACTCATATAGTATAACGAGTTAGTGATGGCTCCCCCATGGTGAATCCCCCTCAGGCAGGACCTGCTGTCTCAGGCGAACGGCACAATATGGCACCCCAGCCCCGAGCTGTGGAACCTTCATGTGTGGCCGCTGCGGGGACCCTAATAAGCGGGACGCTCTGCACTCACGAGTGCTGAACACACTTACAGAGACGCGTGCACCATCAAACAGTTGCTGCTACGCGCTGAAGTAGGGAGTTTTCACAAAATGGTGCGAGGGCATTTATATTGACCCGGGTACATGTTCTGTGTCAGATGTTTTGAGCTTGCTACAGCACAGTATGGATAGCGGGAGTTTGCCATCCACGCTGAAGGTGTATGTGACTGCTATTGCCGCTTTTCGTTCCCCGGTTGACGGGCAAACGATCGGTAAGCACGCTCTGGTAAGTTAATCAGTTTTCTCAGGGGAGCAAGGAGATTGTGTTCTTCATGGCTGCCCTCCGTGCCGCCGTGGGATTTAGCTCTAGTTTTGAGGGCTCTATCTCTTACTACCGTTCGAGCCCTTAGCTTCGATTGCGGTTAAGGAGCTTCCCTGAAGTCTGCTTGCTTCTTGCTCTCGCCTCGGAGACTTTCATGAGTTTTTGGTGAACGATATTGCATCGGTTTCGGACCTGGCGACTGTAATGTCACTCTCCAGCCGAAACCGGGTTTCGCGTGACGCTGATGCTCAGAGCGCCGGGACCCTGTTAGAGTTTTACGGATGTATATGGATCGCTCGGCCGCCTTTCGTCAGTCGGACCAGCTGTTCGTGTGCTTGGTGGATGTAATAAGGGACGTGCTGTTCTGTTAAACAGAGACTTTCTCACTGGATCGTGGACGCTATCGAAAGCCAGGGGAAGAATTATCCACTCAACATCAGAGCTCATTTTGCGAGGACAATATAAATGCTTCCTCATGGGCCTGGTCTAGAGGTATGTCTATCTAGTATTTATGTTTTGCTGCTGGCTGGTCTTCCCAGAACACAATCGCCAGGTTTTACAAGCTGGATGTACCCTCTGTAGCGTCACATGTACTTTTGGTGAGTTAAGTTTTATTCATTCTGTTATAACCAGCTATACAGTAGTTACCATGGCTGCTAACTCTGTGTTATGGATTATATGGTTTATGCAGTTGTCACCGCAAACGCCATCGACTCTGTTTAACTCTAATGCTTGAGTGCTTATTGCGTTGTGTCTGCCCTGGTTAGTGCAGACTTCAGGTGTGTTCGACATCGGCTGCGGTGTCAGGGTTTTGTCACTTCAGTCTAGTGTTATTCATGGTTTTGTGACAGAGCCCTGATACCTGATACTTTTGCTGAGTTTCGGTTTCGTGTCGGGGATCGGACACTCGCGCTCCATGTTCTGTTTTATTGTGGTAACGTGCAGTCTCAAAGTGTTGTCTTGTATTGTTGCACACAGCTCGAGTTATCGGCTATGTGCTTTCTTGTTCTATTTTGTCTTGTGCTGTCGCACGCAGCTTAGTTTTTGCTGGCTGTGTGCTGTCTTGTGTGAACACGCGGTTTATGAGCTTGCTCATTAGATACGTGTTTGTCTAATTCAAGCACATGGCTTGCGATTGGTTTGCTGGCCATGTGCTTGTGTTTTTGTTTTGTGTGAGCACATGGCTTTTGTCTTAGTTCCTATGTGCCATGTGCTCTCGTCAATTGTCTTGACCCCACCCATCTTGTTACCTGGTTATTGATGTAATTTTCCCCACATGTGTTCCCTCGTTACCCTCATCAATAGCTCCCTATTTATTGTCCTTGTGTTTGCAGTCTGGTTGCTTGTTCGTCGTCGAATATTTGTCTTTGCTTATCATGCCTTGTCTGTCAAGTTTTGTCTGTTTTCCCCTACGGGGTAGTTTTTGTTTGTTTATTTTATTATTACTACTATTAAAGAGCCCTTCTCTCTGCATCATTGAGTCCTCGCCTCATCCCTCTACCCAAACCCTGACAGTACGCACTAGCCAGTATGAGGACTCAGCGGAAGAAGGGTTTGCACCGTCCACCAGCCTCCACTCTCTCCAGCCCCCACTACCAGCGCATGCTCCAGTTTAAGACCTAGATCTCTCTCCATCAACAAGGGACTGGTGTGAGGGATTTTGCCCTGGAGTTCAGTGGTACTGCAGAGGGATTGGAGTTTAATGATGCGGCCCTCAAGGACCTCTTCAATTACGCCCTTGATGAGCCTCTCAGCTGGTGGAGAATGAGGGGGCTGGACCACCTGTCGTTTGGGGAATTTGTGGAGTTCGTGGCACGTTCCCCAGCTAAGGAGGCTGCAGTGCTGCCTGTGGTGCCCGTCAAAGCTGCAGTTCCCCCTATGGTGGATGAAGGAGCTGCAGTACCCCCAGAGGTGACTTGTGACACTGCAGAACCCCTAGAGGTGGCCAAAGAGACTGCAGCACCTCACTCTCGTAGACGGAGGAGGGGAAAGAAGAGGAATGGCTCTGCCCCGCCAATGCCAGAGGAGCCTGATGAGGCTGCAGCGCCCCCAGAGGTGCCTGATGAGGCTGCAGCGCCCCCAGAGGTGCCTGATGAGGCTGCAGCGCCCCCAGTAGTGGCCGACGACATTACACTGCCCCAGTCTCAGAGACGGAGGAGGAGAAAGGCTTCCTCCATCCCACATGGCCCGGAGGCCATTCAGGAGCCCACTGCTGGCCTGGAGGCCATTCCAGTCATGCCCAAGCTCCTTGCCCTGCCGGCGCCGCCCAAGCTCCTTGCCCTGATGCCAGCTCTGTCTATGCTCCCTGCTCTGATGCCGGCTCTGCCCTTGATGAGTGCCTTGCCGGTTTTGCCCTTCATATCTGCCGGGGTTCCTGTTAGGCTGGATCCTTGCTGGTTCGTCCCTCCGGCTCCGCCCTGGTGGTCTGCCGGGGTTCCTGTTAGGCCAGATCCCCGCTGGTTCGTCCCTCCGGCTCTGCACTGGTGGTCTGTCTGGGTTCCTGTTAGACCGGAGCCTCACTGGTCTGTCCCTCCGGCACTGCCCTGGTGGTCTGCCGGGGTTCCTGTTAGGCCGGAGCCTCGCTGGTCTGTCCCTCCGGCACCGCCCTGGTGGTCTGTCAGGGTTTCTGTTAAGCCGGAGTCCTCTTGGTTTCTCCCACTGGTTCTGCCCTGCTGGTCTGCCCGGGTTCCTGTTAGGCCAGATCATCGCTGGCTCGTTCCTCTGGCTCCGCCCTGGTGGTCTGCCTGGGTTCCTGTTAGGCCAGATCCTCGCTGGCTCATCTCTCCGGCTCCACCCTGGCCCACTGCTGGGACTCCTGGACTGCCTGAGCCTCCTTGGCTCAGCCCTGCCGCCCCTCCCTGGTCCCTTTTAATAACTGTTTGGGTTTTCCAGCTGGTTGACTGGGCTCCCTTCCCTCCCTCCCTCCCCTATTTTGTCTGTTTTTTGATTTCCATGTCTTGTGTTCTGTTTTGTACCGTGCTTGTGTTGCCATGCCTGTGCTGTCATGTTCCTGTTTTGTTCAGGTGGCGTCCCTTTTGAGGGGGGCTAGTGTCAGGGTTCTGTCACTTCAGTCTAGTGTTATTCATGGTTTTGTGACAGAGCCCTGATACTCTGCTCATGTCATTGTTTTCACTCTTGTCTGCGTGTCCTGTTTCTTGTTGGAGTGTGGTGTTCGGATCCCGGCACTCATGTTTTGCTGAGTTTCGGTTTCGTGTTGGGGACCGGACACTCGCGCTCCATGTTCTGTTTTATTGTGGTAACGTGCGGTCTCAAAGTGTTGTCTTGTATTGTTGCACACAGCTCGAGTTATCGGCTATGTGCTTTCTTGTTCTATTTTGTCTTGTGCTGTCGCACGCAGCTTAGTTTTTGCTGGCTGCATGCTGTCTTGTATGAACACGTGGTTTAGGAGCTTGCTCATTAGCTGCGTGTTTGTCTAATTCAAGCACATGGCTTGCGATTGGTTTGCTGGCCATGTGCTTGTGTTTTTGTTTTGTGTGAGCACATGGCTT
Organism: Carassius carassius; assembly: GCF_963082965.1. Taxonomy (NCBI): domain Eukaryota; kingdom Metazoa; phylum Chordata; class Actinopteri; order Cypriniformes; family Cyprinidae; genus Carassius; species Carassius carassius. The sequence goes on along the minus strand of NC_081766.1, from coordinate 20,982,317 downwards.
TTGTCTTAGTTCCTATGTGCCATGTGCTCTCGTCAATTGTCTTGACCCCACCCATCTTGTTACCTGGTTATTGATGTAATTTTCCCCACATGTGTTCCCTCGTTACCCTCATCATTAGCTCCCTATTTATTGTCTTTGTGTTTGCAGTCTGGTTGCTAGTTCGTCGTCGAATATTTGTCTTTGCTTATCGTGCCTTACCTTGCCTGTCAAGTTTTGTCTGTTTTCCCCTACGGGGTAGTTTTTGTTTGTTTATTTTATTATTACTACTATTAAAGAGCCCTTCTCTCTGCATCATTGAGTCCTCGCCTCATCCCTCTACCCAAACCCTGACATGTATTTATGACATGCAATAGAAAATCCATTATTTTTGCAATACATTGAGCACGATGAGCAACGAAGGTGAGTAAAGGTTAAATGTAAAAAGTATATGTAGCAAAGTTCGTGGGATGGAAGGAAGAGGACAAAGGGGTCGGCTGGACTGCTGACCGGTTTATTATAAACAAAAAGAACTAAAAAATTACAAACACCCAAACGGTGACTCTTATTCTGACACGTCAACACTAGTTTCGTTTTACTCCTTCCGGTTTCCATTTCCGGCTTGGGTCAGCAGTCCGTCTCTCTCTCACTTGCTTCCGACTCTCCTGGCGTTTTACACTCTCTCCATGCCAATTACTAGAACAAGAAACAGGTGACGATAATTTTTGCCCAAACCACTCACTTACCGCTCGTCTCCTGATTCTCTCTCCCGCTGCAGACTTCGCTAAACCATGCCCCCCCTGCAGCCCCCACTCCCCCCCCCCCCATTTCTGGAGAGGAAGTCGGCCACCGCCATCTGAACACCCGGCCTGTGGATCACCTTGAACTTAAAAGGCTAAAGAGCTAGTTACCAATGAGTGATCCGCGCGTTGGTATCCTTCATGCGGTGGAGCCACTGCAGCGGAGCGTGGTCCGAACAGAGGGTGAACTCCCGTCCCAGGAGATAATAGCGGAGGGTGAGGACGGCCCATCTGATGGCAAGGCACTCTTTCTCGATGGTGCTGTACTTAGCCTCTCTCTTCGAGAGCTTCCGGCTAATGTACAGCACCGGCCATTCCTCCCCCTCTATCTCCTGGGACAGGACTTTCCCCAGCCCCCTGTCCGAAGCGTCTGTCTGCAACAGAAAAGGGAGAGAAAAATCAGGAGAGTGTAACAACGGCCCGTCACACAGAGCAGCCTTGACCTGAGTAAAGGCCTGCTGACATGGCTCCGTCCACTGGACCGTATCTGGCACCTCCTTTTTAGTAAGGTCAGTCAAAGGGCTGGTGAGGTCCGAATAATTAGGAATAAACCGTCTATAATATCCCGCCAGCCCCAAGAACTGCCTTACCTCCTTTTTGGTCTTGGGACGAGGGCAGGTCGCAATAGCGGCTGTCTTATCAATTTGGGGACGCACCTGCCCATGCCCCAAGTGGAAGCCCATATACCTTACTTCCACATGCCCAAACACACACTTCTTTGGGTTGGCCGTGAGCCCCGCTCCCCTCAGCGACCTCAGGACAGCCCTCAGATGCTGCATATGCCGCTGCCAATCATTACTAAATATAATGATATCATCTAGGTAGGCAGCCGCATACGCAGCATGGGGCCGCAGAATCCTATCCATGAGGCGCTGAAAGGTAGCTGGGGCCCCGAACAAGCCAAACGGAAGGGTAACAAATTGGTGTAATCCAAACGGCGTTGTGAAAGCTGTCTTTTCTCTGGACAATGGAGACAAGGGGATCTGCCAATAGCCCTTTGTTAAGTCCAATGTTGAATAAAAGCGAGCCGTGCCTAGCCGATCAAGCAACTCGTCATCCCGCGGCATTGGATACGCGTCGAATTTCGACACAGCATTCACCTTGCGGTAATCTACACAGAATCGGACTGAGCCGTCCGTTTTCGGAACTAAAAATATCGGGCTCGCCCATTTACTATTAGATTCTTCTATTAACCCTATTACCTAAGCATAGCGCCTAATTCAGCCTGAACTACTTTTTTCTTGTGCTCAGGTAAACGATACTCGGTCTCGATATGGTGCTGAATCAGGTTAGTACGGCCCGGTAGGGGCGAGAAGATATCGGCAAACTCTGCCTGCAATTTCGTTAAATCAGTGAGTTGGGACGGCGAGAGGTGATCTCCACCTGGAGCCAGGGCGAGGGATTGTGGTTTGATATTCGCCTCTGGCCCAAGATCATCCTCTCCGCCAATCACTGTTGCCAACATCACTGATTCCGCCTCATTCCATTTTTTAAGGAGATTGAGGTGGTAGATCTGACGGGACCCATTCCTATCGGACCGTATTACCTCATAATCGAGATCTCCGACCTGTCGTGCGACCTCAAACGGTCCCTGCCACTTAGCCATTAATTTGGAGCTCGACGTTGGGAGTAATACAAGTACTTTCTCGCCCGGTGCAAATTTGCGTAACCTAGTTCCCCTGTTATACAGCTGGCTCTGGCGGTCCTGGGCTTGTAACAAATTCTCCATTGATAGCTGCCCCAATGTGTGGAGTTTTGTTCTCAAGTCCAGCACATATTGAATTTCGTTTTTGCCCTGAGATGGTCCCTCCTCCCAAGTTTCTCTCAGTACGTTGAGCACCCCCCGGGGCTGGCGTCCATAGAGAAGCTTGAAGGGGGAAGACCCCGTGGAGGCTTGCGGGACCTCTCGCACAGCGAATAACAAGAGCTCTAGCCACCTATCCCAATTTTTGGCGTCTTCGTGAACAAACTTACGGATCATGGATTTAAGTGTGCGATTAAATCGTTCGACCAGGCCGTCGGTTTGTGGTTGATAGACGCTAGTTCGAATCGACTTAATGCCCAACAATCCGTGCAGTTCGCGTAGCGTACGTGACATAAACGCCGTGCCCTGATCGGTGAGGATTTATTTTGGAACCCCCACCCGGGAGATAAGACGAAACAGGGCATCCGCAACACTTTTAGCGGAAATGTTGCGGAGGGCCACCGCTTCAGGATATCGTGTTGCATAATCAACTATGACTAATGCAAAGCGATGTCCTCGTGCCGATCGCTCTAATGGCCCGATGAGGTCCATACCCATTCTCTCGAAGGGGACCTGCATTAAGGGAAGAGGGCGCAAAGGCGCTTTTGGGGCGGCCGGTGGGTTTACCAACTGACATTCCGGTCAAGACGCGCACCACCTGCGCACGTTGTCATGAATGCCCGGCCAAAAGAAACGGGCCATGAGGCGATTTAGTGTTGCTGCCTGTCCCAAATGGCCCGCCATAGGATTAGAATGAGCCGCATGGAAAAGCATTTCCCTGCGGCCCTTTGGAATTAACAATTGGGTTGTATTCAATTTTGTCCGAGCGTCTTGGGTCACTCGATACAACCGGTCTTTTAAAATGGCAAAATACGGATAGGAGAGCGGGAGGGCAGGTTGGAGAGACTGGCCATCGATGGCGCGGACCTGTTGAAACGCATGTTTTAGGGTCTCATCCTGAGACTGCTCCAGAGGAAAGTCATCACGCTCCGAGAGAATCAGTCTCCCGATTTCGTTCGGTTCCCCTGAAGCAGAACCCAGCGGTCCTGGCTCAGTTTCCCCCACCTGTACCTGCGCGGTCTCCTTCCACGCCTTATTTCCCCAAGAGGCATCCGCACATAACGACCCCAATAAAACCGTAAACGCGGGCCAATTCGTTCCCAAGATTATCGGATGCTGGAGGTGGGGACTAACCGCCACCTCCACACTATGCTTTTGTCCCCGGAATTGAATTATAATTGGGACAACCGGATACTCCACCACATCCCCGTGCCAGCCCAGACCTACCCGCTGCCCCAGTGGCAGGGAGTGGATTGGAGAATTGGTGCAGAGAGAGCGGAGAAACGGCCACTGCTCTCGGGGCCACCCGCAGGCCTCCGCCGACTTTTCAAATAGCTCCAGGAAGGCCTCCGGATCGTCCTGGGGCCCCATCTTGTGCAGCGGTAGGTGCATGGTTGCGGCGGGCGGCCCGGCGGCCTCGGCGCAAACCTCCCGATTGATCCAGCTCCGGAACCTCTCGCGGTCCTCCTGCTGGGCCTGGACAATGGCCTGGAAATGCCTCTCCTGATCCGTCCTTAGGTCCAGCAGGGCCTGGTGTTGTTCGCGGTGAAGGACCGCGAGGGAGGCGATGATATCCGCAAGCGGCGTGGCGGCCGGACTTTGCATGGCGGCGGCGACGGTCCTACTTCCTCCCGGGTTTCGCCACCAGTGTAGCAAAGTTCGTGGGATGGAAGGAAGAGGACAAAGGGGTCGGCTGGACTGCTGACAGGTTTATTATAAACAAAAAGAACTAAAAAGTTACAAACACCCAAACGGTGACTCTTATTCTGACACGTCAACACTAGTTTCGTTTCACTCCTTCCGGTTTCCGTTTCCGGCTTGGGTCAGCAGTCCGTCTCTCTCTCGCTTGCTTCTGACTCTCCTGGCGTTTTATACTCTCTCCACGCCAATTACTAGAACAAGAAACAGGTGATGATAATTTCTGCCCAAACCACTCACTTACCGCTCGTCTCCTGATTCCCTCTCCCGCTGCAGACTTCGCTAAACCACACCCCCCCCCCTGCCACAGTATATTTTTAAACAAATTATAGAAACATTATCAATTTAGCTTTAAAGTTACTGGACCTATTCCTAGAATCAGAAAATTATATGTTGAATAAAAATACTGTATCGAAAGTCTAAAGTCTTTGCAATGATGTAATGGGTGTTTTTTGTAATCAATAGCTCTTGTTGCTTGCCTTTTAACAATAATTGTTATTTTGGTTTAATTAGAGAGAATGACTCATTGTGACAAATAAATAATTGAGTTTTACTCAAATTTTAACACTTCTGTATAGACTAATTATTTAATTAAAATCCCTATTCAACATAAAACACTGATAATAAATGTTTGACTAATGTTACATGTGTGTTCAGGTAGGCTACCTGTACTGTATATAGTGAGTACAATTCCTCTTGTTCTTATATAGAATGGTTCCAAAAATAGACAATTTTGTGGAGGATGTTGTCCCTCTCTACAGTCTCTCAGAATTTAGAAGTCATTTCAGGCTTTCCAGAGAACAAGTGGAGGTTTGTACTGGACTGGTTAATATAAAATTCATTGAACTATTACAAGTGTTAGCATGTTGTCTTGATTACCTATTTTTCTACCTTTGCAGGATGTCATCCCTTGGTCCTGTGTATATGAATTTACAACAGACCAAACTGCCACTCACGAACAGTGTTCTTGCCTGTCTTTGGACATTGGTGAACCAGGAGTCATATCGTTGGGTGGCAGATAGATTTAACATGTCAAATTCCACTTTCTTTGTTTTGTGACAGTCAGTGGCACTTCTGTCACATTAGTGTGGGTCACCCTGGGAGTTGGCATGATGCCAGAGCATTTCGCTTCACAGAAGTTTGTCGTGTTCTTGAAGATCCTCATATACTTGTTCCACAGGGAATGCACATAATTGGGGACTCTGCCTACCCTTTGTTGCCTCAACTTATGAGGCCTTATAGAGACAATGGCCACTTGTCTGCTAGGCAAAGATATTTTAACAGAAAGCTTAATGCAGCTCGCGTGGTCATTGAGCATGCATTTGGCATTCTAAAATCTAAGTTTAGGAGGCTCCATTACCTGCAAATGAGAAGCATTTCTAATATCAGCTCAGCAGTCTCAACCTGCTGCATTTTGCATAATCTTTGTTTAGAGCCCAGTGATCAAGTTGTTGTGGTAGGTGATGGTGTTGATGATGAACCATACCCCCAGCAACCCCACAACACTAATGCATGTCATTATAGAGACCAGATTTGTGGCCAGATCTAACTTGTATGTGTATACTTAACATACAAAACAAAAGATGAAAAGTAAAGATTTGAATGTTCAGAAATATTTAACAAATGATAAAACAAACAGATTTTGTGTTGAAATAAAGACATTTGTTTTATTGAACAAAATTAGTTTGTCATTAGAAATTGTTATTTGGGGGAGGGGGGGGCATAGGACATTTTGGGGAAAGGTGTAAATCAAAAGAGATAACATCTTAAGATTATAATTTTATTGGGGTACATGTGGGTTCTGTAATAGATGCATAATTTGCTCTTGACTTTTCCCCATTTTTTTTAGCTCCTCCACAATTTTTCCCAAGCTGGTCACCAGGACCTTCTCCGCCTCTCCTTAAGTCACTGACTCTCTCTTTTCTAGCACTTTAAATAAAGTTGCTCCTTTACGCTTAAGGAAGGTTAAGGAAAACAGTTTGACACCATGGTATAATGAGCATACTCGCACCCTAAAGAGAGCAGCCCGAAAAATGGAGCGCAGCTGGAGGAAAACAAAACTAGAGGTATTTCGTATTGCTTGGCGGGAAAGTAACATATCCTACAGAAAAGCATTAAAAACTGCTAGATCCGATTACTTTTCTTCTCTTTTAGAAGAAAACAAACATAACCCCAGGTATTTATTCAATACAGTGGCTAAATTAACGAAAAATAAAGCCTCAACAAGTGTTGACATTTCCCAACACCACAGCAGTAATGACTTTATGAACTACTTTACTTCTAAAATCGATACTATTAGAGATAAAATTGCAACCATTCAGCCGTCAGCTACAGTATCACATCAGACAGTGCACTATAGACCCCCTGAGGAACAGTTCCACTCATTCTCTACCATAGGAGAGGAAGAATTGTATAAACTTGTTAAATCATCTAAACCAACAACATGTATGTTAGACCCTATACCATCTAAGCTCCTGAAAGAGGTGCTTCCAGAAGTCATAGATCCTCTTCTGACTATTATTAATTCCTCATTGTCATTAGGACATGTCCCCAAACCTTCAAACTGGCTGTTATTAAGCCTCTCATCAAAAAACCACAACTTGACCCCAAAGAACTAGTTAATTATAGACCAATCTCGAATCTCCCTTTTCTGTCCAAGATACTAGAAAAGGTGGTATCCACACAATTATATTCCTTCTTAGAGAAAAATGGTATATGTGAGGATTTCCAGTCAGGATTTAGACCGTATCATAGTACTGAGACTGCTCTTCTTAGAGTTACAAATGATCTGCTCTTATCATCTGATCGTGGGTGTATCTCTCTATTAGTTTTATTGGATCTTAGTGCTGCGTTTGACACAATTGACCACAACATTCTTTTGCATAGACTTGAATACTTTGTTGGCATCAGTGGAAGTGCATTAGAATGGTTTAAATCGTACTTATATGACCGCCATCAGTTCGTAGCAGTGAATGAAGATGTATCCTATCGATCACAAGTGCAGTATGGAGTACCTCAAGGCTCAGTACTAGGGCCGCTACTCTTCACGCTTTATATGTTACCCTTGGGAGATATCATCAGGAAACATGGTGTTAGCTTTCACTGTTATGCTGATGATACTCAGCTCTATATTTCTTCGCAGCCCGGTGAAACACACCAATTTGAAAAACTAATGGATTGCATAGTCGATATAAAAAACTGGATGACGAGTAATTTCTTACTGCTAAATTCTGAAAAAACAGAGGTGTTAATTATAGGGCCTAAAAACTCTGCTTGTAATAACCTAGAACACTGTCTAAGACTTGATGGTTGCTCTGTCAATTCTTCATCATCAGTTAGGAACCTAGGTGTGCTACTTGATCGCAATCTTTCCTTAGAAAGCCACGTTTCTAGCATTTGTAAAACTGCATTTTTCCATCTCAAAAATATATCTAAATTACGGCCTATGCTCTCAATGTCAAATGCAGAAATGTTAATCCACGCATTTATGACCTCAAGGTTAGATTATTGTAATGCTTTATTGGGTGGTTGTTCTGCACGCTTAGTAAACAAACTACAGCTAGTCCAAAATGCAGCAGCAAGAGTTCTTACTAGAACCAGGAAGTATGACCATATTAGCCCGGTCCTGTCAACACTGCACTGGCTCCCTATCAAGCATCGCATAGATTTTAAAATATTGCTTATTACTTATAAAGCCCTGAATGGTTTAGCACCTCAGTATTTGAATGAGCTCCTTTTACATTATAACCCTCTACGTCCGCTACGTTCTCAAAACTCAGGCAATTTGATAATACCTAGAATATCAAAATCAACTGCAGGCGGCAGATCCTTTTCCTATTTGGCGCCCAAACTCTGGAATAACCTACCTAACATTGTTCGGGAGGCAGACACACTCTTGCAGTTTAAATCTAGATTAAAGACCCATCTCTTTAACCTGGCATACACATAACAAACGAATATGCTTTTATTATCCAAATCCGTTAAAGGATTTTTAGGCTGCATTAATTAGGTAAACCGGAACCGGATACACTTCCCATAACAACCTATGTACTTGCTACATCATTAGAAGAATGGCATCTACGCTAATATTTGTCTGTTTCTCTCTTGTTCCGAGGTCACCGTGGCCACCAGATCCAGTCTGTGTCCAGATCAGAGGGTCACTGCAGTCACCCGGATCCAGTACGTATCCAGACCAGATGGTGGATCAGCACCTAGAAAGGACCTCTACATCCATGAAAGACAGCGGAGACCAGGACAACTAGAGCCCCAGATACAGATCCCCTGTGAAGACCTTGTCTCAGAGGAGCACCAGGACAAGACCACAGGAAACAGATGATTCTTCTGCACAATCTGACTTTGCTGCAGTCTGGAATTGAACTACTGGTTTCGTCTGGTCAGAGGAGAACTGGCCCCCCAACTGAGCCTGGTTTCTCCCAAGGTTTTTTTCTCCATTCTGTCACCGATGGAGTTTCGGTTCCTTGCCGCTGTCGCCTCTGGCTTGCTTAGTTGGGGACACTTCATCTACAGCGACATCGTTGACTTGATTGCAAATAAATGCACAGACACTATTTAACTGAACAGAGATGACATAACTGAATCCAATGATGAACTGCCTTTAACTATCATTTTTGCATTATTGACACTGTTTTCCTAATAAATGTTGTTCAGTTGCTTTGACGCAATGTATTTTGTTTAAAGCGCTATATAAATAAAGGTGACATTGACTGACATCTCTCCAGATCTGGCCTTACCAGGGACTCAAGCACAGCAGTCCTTCTCTCTGCATGCTCTTCATAAGCGTCCAGGAATTGTAAGGGTTGTGGTCGTCTTTGCCTTCTTGTGAAGTTTGCATTTTTAGAAGTGGTGAACGCCTCACTTCTTTCTGGGACATTTCCAAACTCCTTAAATGCAGTTGTTAAGCCCCTCCTGAAAAAGAGCAATCTTGATAACACCATTTTGAGCAATTTTAGACCAATATCTTATCTTCCTTTTATAGGTAAAATTATAGAAAAGGTCGTTTTTAATCAGCTGAACAAATACTTAAACTCAAATGGATACCTGGACAATTTTCAATCTGGTTTTTGACCGCATCACAGCACAGAGACAGCACTCATTAAGATAATAAATGATATTCGCTTAAATTGTGACTCTGGCAAAATATCGGTACTGGTATTGCTAGATCTCAGTGCTGCGTCTCACCTCACCTCTCACCCTCTCACCTCACCTCACCTCACATACTACAAGAGAGACTGGAAAACTGGGTCGGGCTTTCTGGGATGGTACTCAATGGTTCAGGTCATACTTAGAAGGGAGAGGCTATTATGCGAGTCTAGGAGAGCATAAGTCTAAGTGGACGTCCATGACATGCGGAGTCCCACAAGGGTCAATTCTTGCACCACTCTTGTTTAGCCTGTATATGCTCCCACTAAGTCAAATAATGAGAAAGAACCAAATTGCCTATCACAGCTATGCTGATGATACCCAGATTTACCTAGCCTTATCTCCAAATGACTACAGCCCAATTTACTCCCTCTGCAAATGCATTGATGAAATTAATAGTTGGATGTGCCAGAACTTTCTTCAGTTAAACAAGGAAAAAACTGAAGTCATTGCATTTGGAAACAAAGAAGTGTTCAAGGTGAATGCATACCTTAACTCTAGGGGTCAAACAACTAAAAATCAAGTCAGGAATCTTGGTGTGATTCTGGAGACAGACCTTAGTTTCAGTAGTCATGTCAAAGCAGTAACTAAATCAGCATACTATCATTTAAAAACATTGCAAGAATTAGATCTTTTGTTTCCAGCCAAAACTTGGAGAAACTTGTTCATGCCTTCATCACCAGCAGAGTGGACTATTGTAATGGGCTCCTCACCGGCCTTCCCAAAAAGACCATTAGACAGCTGCAGCTCATCCAGAACGCTGCTGCCAGGATTCTGACTAGAACCAGAAAATCTGAGCATATCACACCAGTCCTCAGGTCCTTACACTGGCTTCCAGTTACATTTAGGATTGATTTTAAAGTACTTTTACTTGTATATAAGTCACTAAATGACCTAGGACAGAAATATATTTCAGATATGCTCACTGAATATAAGCCTAACAGACCACTCAGATCATTAGGATCTAGTCAGTTAGAAATACCAAGGGTTCACACAAAACAAGGGGAGTCCTCCTTTAGTTACTATGCCGCCCGCAGTTGGAATCAGCTTCCTGAAAAGAAGCTTTTCAGATGTGCTAAAACACTAGTCACATTTAAATCTAGACTTAAAACTCATCTGTTTAGCGGTGCATTTATTGAATGAGCACTGTGCAATGTCCAAACTGATTGCAATATATATTTTCACTGTTTTTTTATTTTATTTTATGTAAAATCATTTTCTAACTGTTTTAAATTCATTTTAAATAAGTACATTAATAATTTTAAAAGTTTTAAAATTGCTTGTTTTATTCATTATTTTACTTTCTTTTATGTAAAGCACTTTGAATTACCATTGTGTACGAAATGTGCTATATAAATAAACTTGTTGAAGACGTTGTGTGCCTGCTTGTGGAAGAGGTCGCTTCCAAACCCAGAGGTGTGGAGTGAATGGTGCCAGGTGGTGCAGTACCGATCCCCGATGACCCAAATAACTCATCCATTAGCTGGTGGGGGTGGATGTAAAATGAAAATGACCAATGTTTCAGTCTTGTAACACATGACAATGTTATTTCAGAAACAAAGTAAAGCAGTCTTCAACTTACTGTATAGTACTCCCAGGTGATCTTCCCTTCCCCAGTTGCACGGCGCCTGTCTTTCACTCTCTTATAAGTAGTTAATATGTTTGCTATTTTTTTTTTCGAATTTTCTCACTTGACAAGTCACTTGACCCTTTAGTGAGAATAAGTTTTGTATTTTTTTTTATAGAATGCCATTTTGTTCCGAAAATAAAGTTGCTGATGAGTTTTTGTAAGGTCCAGTAGAAATAGTGTCATTGTATGTGTTATTTCTGTAAAATGGAGAGGATAAGGAGAGAAATAGATCAACAAAGAAAATTATGTAATTTAACAACAGTATTGCCATTTATCTTCCTTACAGTATTTGATGCAATACCTTGAGATTCATGCCTGTCTGACTGGAAGGAAGTGGATGAAGGTTGAATGGATGCTGAAAGGTTTCCACACACTGCACCAGGTTGCAGAGTGGAAGGTGGTGGGTCCTTGACAGTGGAGGCAGTAATGGGGCACTGGCTGGTGGATGGTGGTTTCACAAAACTGAGGTTTAGGGGTGCGGGCGACCTAGTGGAGGTAGTGGGACATGGAATAGGAGGTTGGAGAAGCTTTGCAGCACAAGCTGGGCCACTGAGGAGAGCTGTTTGGAGAGAAGATTGTAGATGTGGTCAGTGTCACTCAAGAATTATTTCCTGTATATTCTTGTTCATTATGTAAATGTGTACCTTTTGTTTCAACAGCTGATACTTTCTCCATGACAGAGGAAAGTAACATTTGATCTGGGTGAATAAATGATAAATAAAACACTTGCACAAATCATTGGTGACTTGTAGTTATTTCACAGTCATGTGGTTTATTTACCATTTTGCATCCTTTCAGCGATGTCCTTGGAAACCGTTAGCATGACAACATTGCCTTTGCTGTCTAACACATTAATGGTTACGTTGTTCATTTTGTTGTGTGTTACACAGGGTAATGCAGGTTCTTTATATATCCTAAGGAACCATGGGACCATAGCCAACACCTGTTCCATTCATTATTACTTATAGTTAGCAACAATTGCAATTACCATTTTAAGTCCACTTTCAGTTTTGGCTCAACATTTGTATCAGTGATTTCCATTGTTTTCATGATTTAGTGATTAAGTAACTCTATGTATTAATGGTATTAACACGCGTTTAAGATGTGTGTATGTGGTGTTTTGGAAGGGTGTCTTTGTTAAGTTGAAGTTACAGCTAGTTGTTAGCAGTTTGCTAACATGCAGGTGAAGTATAAACACAGCAAAATAAACTAGAGAATATGAAGAAACCAAACAAATGGAGGAACATGCATTATGTACCATTTGTATAGGAGCATACATTTATGACCACATTAGATTGAATGTTTTTAAGATTAACATTTTAGTTATAAAAAATGCTCATTTGAATAGGTTATGCTGCTGAATACTGTAAAAGGTCTGTATAAAAAAGAAAGTCATGCAAAATAAACATACACAAACTATATTAACAATAACGTAAATACAGTAAAACAATATTTAATAAATATGATTTATAAGATGAAGACGACATAAAAACGTATTGAACTGTTTTAAAAGTCCATATGAGAATTTATGAAACTGAAGTCGTCGCAATAAACTTGAAACTCACGTCATCGGTGTCATCAGTAAATCCAGCCAATCGTGGATCAGTTCAGTTGTGTCGTCATCAGAACCTGTGCAGCCGCTCTTCAGAAGCTGCGCCAAAGAGTATAGAAGCCCAAGAGGCGAAACTCTATTGTGTTATGGATAACAGACTGTAGATGGCGCTGCGGAGTCGCGGCCGCCATTATGGACTGGAAGCTGCTAAAATCGTTAGCGCCAGTTTGAGGGTAGAGGTTTTGCTGGTCGTTTTTAGAAATCTATACAAAACATGAACTGGCTAGTAGCTGGCTAGCAAGTAGCTGGCTAGTAGTACACTAGTTTCCGAAAGATGGTCAGAGTTCTTTTTTGTTCATGTGTGCATTTGCTAGATTATACACCTTTTTGACTAATGCTTCCATTCTATGTCAATGCCTCTTCTCTCACAAAAAGAAAAAAAATACAAACAAACTTCTCATACACAAATGCACACACAATAGATGGTGGTGCTTGATTAATTACTGAGATCTTATGGCACCACTTCCATTTTAGTACTGTTTATAGTTCATGTGTGCACTTGCTAGATTCCACATCTTTTTATTGTACCTTTCCGCCTGTAATAGGACATTCACAGATTGTTTTTGTTCTTGCCATTGAAACGTTCACTGTGTGCACTTTCACTGAAGATGTTGAAAAACAAGTTGGTAATATTTTTGTGATATTCTTGTTAAAGGTGAACTGTCTTTAGAAATGCTCATTTATAATTTTATTTATTTATTTATTTTTCCAAATCATATATATGGTGATGTTCACTAATGTCAAAATCAACATTTGAATAAATCTTATTACTCTGTGTCTGCCTATATATATTATTTCATGAATTTTTGTGATATTCTTGTTAAAGGTGAACTGTCTTTAGAGATGCTCATTTATAATTTTATTTATTTATTTATTTTTCCAAATCATACGTATGGTGATGTTCACTAATGTCAAAATCATCATTTGAATAAATCTTATTACTGTGTGTCTGCCTATATATATTATTTCCTGAATTTCTGTTATTCATATAACAAGGAAATGCATAATAGAACATAAATATTGATAGATTAAAGGTTTAAAGATTAAAGGTTGCGCTCGCAAGAGATTTTTGACATACGTCAGCCTGACATCAGAGCAAGGCGGACGTCACTAGGACACATTTCTAACTGGCATGCATCTCGCGTTGATCACCGGTGATCGGTTCTGCGCAGATTTTGCTCATCTCAAACAAGCCTATTACGTTAGCCGCCGTGGTCGCTGTTTGATCAGCTGTGCTAGCGTTCAGTCGTGATTCTGACATAATTTTCGCGCCCATGCATTTTATACTGCCCGCTGACCTGTCAGTATTTGCATGCTTCGCGTCAATTGGCCAGCTGTCCCCAGCTGGCGTTAGCCAATAAGATTTCAGCGAAAGGGGAGGAGTTCCCATATATGTCTTAGCTGACGTAATGTCTTGTTCCCGCCTCTCAGGGGACCGAGGTTACGATAGTAACCGGAGACGTTTTATTTTAGTTCCCAGAATGTTCTCCTAAAATGCCCGATAAACTTAAAAAACATTCTAAAAATGTGTAGTGATAACATTGCTAGAACATTATTCCCCAATGTTCTTCTAAAGTGTTCAGCAGGTAGGCTATAGTTTTATTTGTATTCTCAGAATGTTATCTTAAAAGATAGGATAATATTTTCTAAAAGCATAAAGACCAAAGAGTCTCAATATTTTTCCTATTTAAAACTTGATTCTTCTGTAGTTACATCATGTACTAAAGACCGACAGAAAATGAAAAGTTGCGATTTTCTAGGCCGATATGGCTAGGAACTATTTAGTACCACATTGTGCTCCAATCTAGTAGCTGAGAAGCACCAATATAACCAACTTCGCCAAATGGGAAAGAGTGGAATATTGAACAGACAGAACTCATGCAAATGTGGACAGTGATGACCAGCTGATGGTCGCACCAGATCTTCACCAGAGGGAAGTTGTGGCCTAATGGTTAGAGATTCGGACTCGTAATCCAAAGGTTGTGATTGCGAGTCTTGAGCTGGCATGAATTGTAGGTGGGGGGAGTGAATGTACAGTGCCCTCTCCACCTTCAATACCACAACTGAAGTGCCCTTGAGCAAGACACCAAACCCCCAACTCCTCCTCGGGCGTGTAGCCGCACTGGGTTGTACATAATAATTAACTCAAATGATATATAGGGAATTTGAATAATTAATCAGGAATATGATTTATATATATATCTCATATGACAGTTACATTAAAATTATTGAAGATGAAAAATAGCTCAATTGCATATATCAATAACTCATTACAAGGCACTGTAATTTACTCATTAATATGTCAATATTCCATTCTTCATATCAATTATAGTGATATCTCTTACTGTAAATTACTGCAAATCAAACAATGGTTTGTCCAGCAAACGGCCGTAAGATTAACTTATCAATTTTCAATAAAGTTATCACTTCTTATAATTCAAGGAAAAATATTCTCTGGCCATGAAAACATTATCCTATCATTATGAAATTTCGTTACTAAAAGTTACTAAAAGTAAAAGCTTGTAGCTAAAGATCAGACATTTCATTGACTCGTAATGTGAGCACAGAGGCAATCATGAATATATATTGGTCTTTAATAATTGAACTAATAATACATCAAACTACAAATCACACAGAGTAAATGCGCATACGACAATACAGACAGTAAACTTTGACATAAGGGAATCCAAATGAGGGAGAGAGAGAGAGAGAGAGAGAGAGAGAGAATGAGCGAGAGAGGATGAGAGAGTTAGGCGTGATCACAGAATAAGCTTGTAACCCTTGTAACAGTAACCCTTGAAAGACAACAATGAATCAAATCATAGACAAACTTTAAGCAGCATTTAAATCTCCATAGAGAATGATACTTGCATGTATCTCTTTGTGACTCGCCAGACAAACGTGCGTGTGAGCTGGTCCTTTGTGACTCGCCAGACAAGCGTGCATGTGAGCTGGTCCTTTGTAGCTAGGTGTGTTCTCTCGTGTCTTCCAGTGCTGCTGCGGAATCTTGCGGTATATTTGAAAGGTTCAACAAAGCAATGTTTCAGAATTCGTCTTCCTCGTGTGGAGAGGCAAATAGGTGAATAAACTTAGTAATGAAAAGAAACGAAAACAATGGAGATGAAAGCTCCCGAAGGAGCCATGAGAACGGCTGTTCTCTCAGCCGCCGTGCTGAGAGGGACCAGACAGGGACAAGAGGAGACGAGAAGAGCATAAGAGGAGCGTAAGAGAGGGAGGAACTTCCTGGGTCAGTCGTTATAGCTCGACTGGTTCACGCCTCTGTTCACGTGAACAACCAATGAACGTCCGCGATCTGAAGCGGGAAAAAGTTCCTTTGTCTCAGGGGAAACACCCACTCTAATAAGTTCTGGCTTATCAGATTTCAGCAGTGATATTCTAGCAAGTTCGTAATTCCAGATTAATACATTTTACATACCTTTCATATAGGTGGATAGTTGGGTCACAACATGACAATTCCAAAGATACCAAAAATTACATATATAACTGATAGAAATACGACGTTACATTCATATGCAGAATTACACACATTTAAATATTAACACACGATAAAATTGTAGATACTCCAATATTGATTGTGGAAAACATCTAATGCACCAAAAAGCAATACTTAATACATTTAGAATACATTGAGAAAAGGTACCAGTTTAGAATACATTGAGAGAAGGTGCCAGTGAGCTGGCTTTTTCCTGTCCTGTTTCCCAGTGGGATCATAAAGTTTACGAGCTGGTCAGGAGTAGGGTTACAGCTCATGATTCTATTTGAGAACATTAAAATTAGGAGAAGCATTTCCCATTTACAGATCAGCAATTTATAATCCTCACATAACAAGGATTAACCATTTTATGCAAACACAAACCTATTCAAAATACATATTATTAAGGGGTTTACATAAAGAGCCTAAAGAAAAGTTTGTTTGTGTGTGTATGATTATGTGTGTGTGTGTGTGTGTGTTGTGGAATGTGTTCCTCCTTTGAGGCTGCTCACGTGACTTTGGAATGTCTCGTCCAGTGTCGTAAATAATTTAAATCTAGCCAGGCTGGCGCCAGGCCAGGCATTTAGCTTAGAAAAAGTTGGGTGTATATGCCTGAATGCAAAATCTACAAGCTTTGGGTTTGCATTGTTTTAGATTCAACAAACCGTGATTCATTAGTTCACCCATGAATCGATGACCTGCATATCCATTACATCCCCTGTTTCCGTCGGATGAAGTCCCTGTGTGGACATCATCGGACGGCAATCATCAGGATGGGCAGATGACAGGTGAATCATGATGGTCATGTAGCAGGTGGATCATGATGGCAGGTGGTTCCTGGAGCTGAGGATTCAGCTTGATGAGGTTCGGTGTTGTCTTTGACTTGGCACCCCCTTTCCGGGGATTCCATCGGAGACCTCCAGCCATGGCTGTCGTGAGTTTGGCTGTAGAAGTTTGCGTCTCGTTGAGTCTCCTGTATAGGATGAAGGTCACGCCAAGGGTCAGGGTGTGACCAATGACAGTGGAGATGCACCATGCAGTGTCGGCAGCAGTCCAGGCTCGGACCGCAGATGACGGGTTCAGAACGAGCTGTCGAGACAGCGCTTGGAGGGCTGTGTCGACGGGAGTAATGCCAATGTGTTGGGTGGCACCTTTCAGTACTTGGTCAAGCAGGTTGACATGGGTGGCAGTGTCATGCTGGTCGTAGGTCAGTGTAGCTGTGCGCACAGGAGTGTTGACGAGCCATCTGTCACCTACAATCTCTGCTTGCGTTTCTGTGACTTGTGTACGAGGCTTGGCTTCGGCAGGGCAGCATGTGTCGCTGACCAGGGGTTGCAACCCGCAGATTCCTTCAGTGTTGTGTCTGAGGAAGGGTTTGCTAAGGCAGAGATAATGAATGTCTTTGGTCAAAGTACATATGTGCAGGTTTGGGGCCAGGTACAGCTGTGTGTCGCTGTCGTGGTAGGCCACCACATCTGGAATGTGTGTCTTGGTGTGGGTGTTGCTTTTCCACAACCTGACACTGACAATGTCTTTAAGTCTGTAGACTTGGCTTGACTCGCTGATGGGTTGGTTCAGGAGCACATTCACTTCGCTCTGTTTGGGATTGACGTGCCGTAGGATGGCGCTATCCAGAGAGTTGGCCAGGTGTATTTGTAGCAGGTCAGCTGGCGTGGTGATGGCGTAAGCCAGCACAGTTAGCACAAGGCTTAAGGGTATCATGTAAGGTGGGGTTTTACCCGTGGTTAGGCTGTCATTGGAGGAGCTAACCTCCCACAGCATGTCTGTTGTTAATGCTGTAACCAGCTGAGTATGGGTAAAGTAAACAGCGGTTTCATGGAGTTTACGGTCTGGTTCGCTGCATTGACAATGGACATACCAATGTTAAACGTTCTGGCGGCAGCAACGGCTCTGAGCAAAGCTCCCAGGAACTGTTTGGAGCGGTGGTGGTGTCCACCTAACTCCATTTGTTTAACAGTCACTTTCTCATGTTGGCTGAACATGTGTTTGACATCGGCCTCAGTGTGAGTGAGGGAGTCCTCTCCCCATCGGACACCTGTCCAGCTGTATTGGGTTACGGTGCTGGGGTAGTGTGCTCTGTCGTCGGTGATCAGGAGTCTCAGTGGTTCTCTCGGTGGCAGCTGTCCTCTCTTTGGCTGACAGCACAGCACGGCAAACCACAGCAGCATCCTGGTACAGATAACAGGGAGAGAGAGAGAGAGAGAAAGGGGAGGAAGAAACAAGCGAGGGCTGTCTTTGGTTGTACAGGGCAGTCTCTTTGCTTCGTAGGCGGTGACTGGGTTTAGCTCGCCCTGGCCCATGTTTTGCCACATCTTTCTGCTGGCATGACGCTTGCTTCAGTGTCTTGTCAATGGCTCTGGTGCTGCGCTGTGCAGCACATGATGCATCATGGAAATATATTGGCATCTTCCCCCTTTTGCTCCATGGCATTACAAGCCCTGGCATTGTGATGTCAGACGGTGCACAACCCACAATATAACGCAGCATGTGTTTTGTATCATGCAGTTGTCTGGGCCGTTGCTTGTCAGTGACTGTAGACCGGTTTCCAGGGTGGATGGAAGGGTCTGAGAGGTGGTTAAGCAAAGTCATTATGGAGGTTTCAGAAGCCCGCATGTCCGCTATGTTAGTCTTTGTAGACAGCGAAGCCAGCGTAAGCGGTTCTGTGGTAGGCAGTTTAGCTAGTAAAGTTCTTATGCTGTGTGTAATCACTTTGACCTTGAAAGTGGGTGGACGGGTTGGGAGTGACCACAGCCTGTTGTTTAGTGTGCCAGTTTTGGCAAGGGTGTCAGTTTCATCTTTTAAGTCCTTGTCTAGACCTGGTAGCTTCGAGTGTCCTTTTACCTTCTTCCAGTACACAGTCACATTGTGTGTTTTTGTGATGTTATCACATTGCTGGAACAGGTGTTGGTGTTTGACTGGCTTGTTGTTTGCAGTTTTGAAACCATTCTGTTTACAGCATGGAAGATGGCACACGAAACTGAGTCTAGCATA
The DNA here is from genome assembly GCF_963082965.1 of Carassius carassius. NCBI lineage: Eukaryota > Metazoa > Chordata > Actinopteri > Cypriniformes > Cyprinidae > Carassius > Carassius carassius. The sequence goes on along the minus strand of NC_081766.1, from coordinate 20,963,132 downwards.
GTTAGAGTCTGTACAGGCTTTGTTCAAACAGATGTTGAATTCAGCTGGTGAGTCGGCATACTCGAACAGACACCTGTTGAACGTGAACTGACGGTCGCCAAGTGTGAATGCCATGTGTTGGTTTTCTGGGTGCACCGGAATGGTCCAGAATCTAGAGGCCACGTCAAGTGTAGGGAGGATTGTGGCTCCTCTGATTCGGGGCATTTCTTGTTCCAGCTGGGTCTTGTGCCATTGTGACAGCGGCACCTGTTGATTCCTAATTTTTGAGAATCCTCTGCTTCTATCAGGACGTCACTTCCTGTTTGTTGTTGGCGGCTGTACTGCGTTTGAGCTCCGTCACTATATTCTTTTCATTGACTATTTTTAACTCAAAAATCAATTTTATACATCATCGTTTCCGTTTATATAACGTGTGAATATATCCTCTATTGTATTCTACAACAAAAACAATCAGAGCGCCTCGCTATCACTAGTTTTATTTTGATCTCCCGGGTCCGCTATTAGCTTTTAGCCCGTTAGCATCAGCGGCGTGGTTGCAGCTAACTGCGCTAACATTGCTAATACTCTATTCACACACATTACCACTGCTGTACTCACTGTTACTTGCTTTAATGGCGGATGAAAGTCTCCACTCTGTGCAGCTCGAGCTCGAGGCCGTGGGAAAGCAGATTCGCGACCTGGAGGTGAGGCAGGCCCAGCTGAGAGAGCGGAGAACCGCGCTGGAATCATCCCGGGCTGACGCTCACAAGTCCGGGGTAAGTATACAGCGATCTGCTAACAGTCCCACCACGTCTACTCCGTGTGTTTCTCTGCACAGGCCCGGTGCACCCAGGACGCGATCTTCCCAGATGTCCTTCACTGCGACGCCGGGACACCACGGACCCTGGGTGCATCCACAGCGGAGGACGCGAGCCGGGTCCCGGGCGACGACTTCTCCCCCTCCTGCCTTCGACATCTCCATCCGGAACCGCTTCGCTCCCCTCCGCGAGACAGGACGCGACGCTGTGATCATCGGAGACTCCATCGTCCGACACATAAGTGCTACGTTAGCCGAAGGTAAAGTGCACACTCATTGTTTGCCTGGTGCTCGTGTTCTCGATGTTTCTGCGCAGATACCCGCGATCCTGAAGGTCGACGAGAGCCCCAGAGCGGTCGTGCTTCACGCCGGGGTTAACGACACCACGCTGCGGCAGACGGAGACGCTGAAGAGGGACTTCAGCAGCCTGATCGAGACGGTTCGCAGCACGACGCCCGCGGCGACGATCGTCGTGTCAGGACCACTGCCCACGTATCGACGAGGACACGAAAGGTTCAGTAGACTTTTTGCTTTAAATGAATGGCTGTTGTCATGGTGTAAAGAACAGAAACTGCTATTTGTTAATAACTGGAATCTTTTTTGGGAGCGTCCTAGGCTGTTTCGCACTGATGGATTACACCCCAGCAGAATCGGAGCGGAGCTGCTCTCTGACAACATCTCCAGGACACTTCGCTCCATGTGACTAGTAAGACAATTCTCTAATAACTATTATGATGAGTTTTGTTCCACCCGCTTAAATGATAAAAGTACTTGTGCTGTAAAAACTATTAAGACTGTGTCTGTTCCCCGAATAGTGAGGTCAAAATATAATGTAGGATCTAGAAAAAATCTTATCGTAATTAAACCAGAAAAATGTAAAGTAAATGAACAAAAACAATTTTTAAAGTTTGGGCTCATAAATATTAGATCACTCACACCCAAAGCAGTTATTGTAAATGAAATTATCACAGAAAATAGTTTTGATGTACTCTGCTTGACTGAAACCTGGCTAAAACCAAATGATTATTTTGGTCTAAATGAGTCTACTCCACCAAACTACTGTTATAAGCATGAGCCCCGTCAGACTGGTCGTGGAGGAGGTGTTGCAACAATATATAGTGATATTCTCAATGTTACCCAGAAAACAGGATACAGGTTTAACTCTTTTGAAATACTTCTGCTAAATGTTACACTGTCAGACATGCAAAAGAAATCTAATGTATCTCTTGCTCTGGCTACTGTGTATAGACCACCAGGGCCGTATACAGAATTCCTAAAAGAATTTGCAGATTTCCTCTCAGACCTTCTAGTTACAGTTGATAAGGCGCTAATCATGGGAGATTTTATTATTCACGTTGATAATGCAAATGATACATTAGGACTTGCGTTTACTGACCTAATAAACTCCTTTGGAGTCAACCAAAATGTCACCGGGCCCACTCATCGTTTTAATCATACACTAGATCTAATTATATCGCATGGAATCGATCTTACTGCTATAGATATTGTACCCCAATGTGATGATATTACAGACCATTTCCTTGTATCGTGCATGCTGCGTATAACTGATATTAACTATATGTCTCAGCGTTACCGTCTGGGCAGAACTATTGTTCCAGCCACCAAAGACAGATTCGCAAATAACCTGCCTGATCTATCTCAACTGCTATTTGTACCCAAAAATACACATGAATTAGACGAAATTACTGACAACATGGGCACTATTTTCTCTAATACATTAGAAGCTGTTGCCCCCATCAAATTGAAAAAGGTTAGAGAAAAACGTACTGTGCCATGGTATAACAGTAATACTCACTCTCTCAAGAAAGTAACTCGTAGTCTTGAACGCAAATGGAGAAAAACTAACTTGGAAGTTTTTAAAATTGCATGGAAAAACAGTATGTCCAGGTATAGACAGGCTCTAAAAACTGCTAGGGCAGAGCATATCTACAAACTCATTGAAAATAACCAAAACAATCCAAGGTTTTTATTTAGCACAGTGGCTAAATTAACAAATTACCAGACGCCACCTGATTCAAATATTCCACCAACGTTAAATAGTAATGACTTTATGAATTTCTTCACTGATAAAATAGATAACATTAGAAATATAATAGCGAATGTAGATTCTACAGCGTCTAACACTTCAGTTTCATCCATCGCACCCAAAGATAAACTGCAGTGCTTTACAAATATAGGACAGGAAGAGCTAAATAAACTTATCACTGTATCTAAACCAACAACATGTTTATTAGATCCTGTACCCACTAAATTACTAAAAGAGCTGTTACCTGTAGCCGAAGAACCGCTTCTCAATATCATTAACTCGTCGTTATCTTTAGGTCACGTCCCAAAACCATTCAAGCTGGCGGTTATCAAGCCTCTTATTAAGAAACCAAAACTAGATCCTAGTGTACTGGCAAATTATAGGCCTATTTCAAATCTTCCATTTATGTCTAAAATTTTAGAAAAAGTTGTGTCTGCTCAATTGAGCACCTTCCTGCATAAAAATGATCTGTATGAAGAATTTCAGTCAGGTTTTAGGCCCCACCATAGCACAGAAACTGCACTTGTTAAAATTACAAATGACCTGCTTCTTGCGTCAGATCAAGGCTGCATCTCATTTCTAGTCTTACTTGATCTTAGTGCTGCGTTCGACACCATAGATCATGACATACTCATAGATCGATTACAAAACTATACAGGTATTCAAGGGCAGGCTCTTAGATGGTTTAGATCCTACCTGTCCGATCGCTACCATTTTGTTTACTTAAATGGGGTGTCATCTCATTTATCATCAGTAAAATATGGAGTGCCACAAGGATCCGTCCTAGGTCCCCTTCTATTTTCAATATACATGTTGCCCCTTGGTAATATTATTAGAAAATACGGAATTAGCTTCCACTGTTATGCTGATGATACTCAGCTATATATTTCAACGAGACCAGATGAAACTTCCCAATTATCTAAGCTAACAGAGTGTGTTAAAAATGTAAAAGATTGGATGACAAATAATTTTCTCCAATTAAATTCGGATAAGACAGAGATATTAATTATTGGACCAAAAAACACCACACAGAATCTTGTAGATTACAATCTGCAACTAGACGGATGTACTGTTACTTCCTCTACAGTCAGAAATCTGGGTGTTATATTGGACAGCAATTTGTCTTTTGAAAGTCATATTTCCAATGTTACAAAAACCGCATTCTTCCATCTTAGAAACATTGCCAAGCTACGAAACATGTTATCTGTTTCTGATGCAGAAAAGCTAGTTCATGCTTTCATGACCTCTAGACTGGACTATTGTAATGGACTTCTAGGTGGTTGTCCTGCTTCGTCAATAAACAAGCTACAGGTAGTCCAAAATGCAGCAGCTAGAGTCCTTACCAGGTCAAGAAAATATGATCATATTACCCCAATTTTACAGTCTCTGCACTGGCTACCTATTAAGTTCCGTATCAGTTACAAATTATCATTACTTACCTAAAAGGCCCTAAATGGTTTAGCTCCTGCGTACCTAACTAGCCTTCTACCACGCTACAACCCATCACGCACCCTAAGGTCACAAAACGCTGGACTTTTGGTAGTTCCTAGGATAGCAAAGTCCACTAAAGGAGGTAGAGCTTTTTCACATTTGGCTCCCAAACTCTGGAATAGCCTTCCTGATAATGTTCGGGGTTCAGACACACTCTCTCTGTTTAAATCTAGATTAAAAACGCATCTCTTTCGCCAAGCATTCGAATAATGTATCTCTTAACTTGTGAGTGTAGTTGCATCTGCATTTTTATTCTTTAGCTTGGGTTAAACTAATGTTACTTTGTTGGATCAGCAGCTATGCTAATGATGTCTCTATCTTGTTTCTATGTTTTGCCACGGGATTTACATCCCGTGGTAACTAGGATTTACACAAGCTCCAGTCTGGATCCAGAACACCTGAGAAGAGATGATGCTGACCCTCAGAGGACCCCAGATGATCCTAACCTTGAATCAACAAACAGAACTAACAATTATTGCTACATGTGTGACTGCATCCTATAATTACTATTAATTAATAATATTGATAGTTCATCATCTAGCTGACTACGTCTTGTATTATTATTATTATTATTTTTATTTTTCTAAAATCCTGTCAAACGTGCACAAACTACTAGCTACTACTAAATATTGTAGAAACATAATTTTCTGTAAAGTTGCTTTGTAACGATTTGTATTGTAAAAAGCGCTATACAAATAAATAAATAAACTTGAATTCAGTTTCCTGTAGTCAATGGTGGGTCGCCCCTCGCAGTTAGTTTTGAGGGCGGGCCAGATGAGGGTTGAGTAGGTGCTGTTGCATGGATGGATGACACCTTTCTCCAGCATAGATTCGATGATCTCCTGCACTGGTTCGTGTGAGGCGGTGGGAATCTTGTCCTGTTTGACAGAAGTGGGAGGAGCATCAGGGTGCGCAGGTATGCGCACCTTGTGTAGGTTGGTAAGACCACAGTCTAAAAAGTCTGCTAAAAAGTCATGCTCTGAAGTGCATGAGCGTCTTGTAGAATTTGCTGCACTTGAGATTGAAAACCTGTGTAAGGCTCCTCCGTCTGTGTGTCATCCGTCAGTTTGGTATTGAGAATTGTAACAGCTTCATCAGTCTCACTGATGTTCTGGTGGGAGACTGTGTTTACTGCGAGGTGTTCGTTATCTGTCAGATCCATTCTGCACACCTGGTCTTTGCTCATCGACATGACAGATGTGATGGCGATGAATTTGAAGGGTGCAGTGAACAATGTGTTGTTTGTACTCCCTTCGGGTATCAGTGCAGGTGGAATGGGCTCAATGACAGGTAGTACAAGTTCAAAGTCATTAAAGTCATGGCTCACTAGCCATCCCAGCCGGTAGGCCTTGGGAATGCTTATGTCAGTTGCCATGCAGTTGTTGCACAGGATGTAGACTATACAAGATGACACTTCAGTGAGGGGTGTGGCTTCAAGTGTGAGTCCGAGTTCCACACATTCAGGTGAGGATTGGAAGAAACCCAGCGTGTGGTTTAAGGTTTGACCACATTGCAGGTTGAGCCGAACAGCGACCCCTTTGGTGTAAGCTGGTACCACCGTACCCTGTTCGTTGACTAAGGGGCAGAGGCTTGAACTTGAGCTTGAGCTTTGGTCTGTCGTTAGGGTGGTGTACCCATTGCTGGCTGCTGGGGTTCCCGTGACCTCTGTGACCTGACCATCTGGCTCTGGCAACCTGTATGGCTGGAGGGAAAAAGTCTTTTACCTGTTTGAAGTTCAGTAAAAGGTCAAAGTGGTCTAGCAGGTCTTTGCCGATGAGAGATGCATGAGTGTTCATTGGTGAGACATAAATAGGATGTACTAGACTCATTGGACTGGTTGTCAGGTAAATGGAAGTAACCTGTTCAAACCGGATGTCATTCTGGCTGTACGACTGTACATTCAGTTCACAAGTTTGAGGTGAAAGAGTTTGATCTTGTCTCTTAGCTTCAAATTGGAGTCTTTTGAAAAGGTGAGATGAGATCACCGTAAGGTTTAATCCTGTGTCGATCAGGTCTTCCATGCTCACTCCTTTTCAGCCCACCCCCTTTTCGACAAGGCTGCCTAGGAATGTTAGCATCAGGGCAGGTGTGACGATCGATGGGTGGTTAGGACCTGTCTTGTGTAGCTCGCTGCGAAGGCAGGTAGTCAAAGCAGCATTTTCTGGTACCTTATGTTTGTGGTACCTGGTGTGAGGACCTGTGCTGTCTCGTTCAGGGTGTGCAGCTGTCAGCTGTGGAGTTTGGGTGATGCTGTCACCTTGTGATGTGACAGTTAGCTCTGTGGTCTTTGGATGACGAGCAGTGTTCTGGGTGCTTGGCTCATACAGATGGCAGTTAGACAGGGTGTTGGTTTCAGTTCTTATGCTTAGACATAAGATGTCTGGTACATCTTCCTTGTCTTCCTTGCGAGTTTTCATGTAAAGAAACTCTTTCAGCACCCTCAGGATCTCTGCTGTCTCAGACGTGGCTGCCCTGTGTTTTTCTGATGTGGGCTCAGGATTGAGTTTACCAGTGTCATGTCGAGAGTGGTTCCACTGCTGGCTGTCGGGGCTTTGTGTCCTGGACGGTGGGGATCGGCTCTTTTTGGGTTGCCGGTCCCGGAATCGTTCAGAGCGCTCGCTCTGGTGCTTTGGACGAGCACCACCACAATTGTGTTGCCCTCTGCTGGCTTGGAACGGTATTGACTCCCTGTAAAAAGGTCTGTGACTGTGGTGTCGTAGGGCGCCCTCTAGGGTTAACTCCAAGCAGTGCTCAGAGACAGAGATTTTGGTTTTTTTCACAGTCTTTTCATAAATAGTCTTTTGCTTGGTGCAAGCTTTGTGGGCTAAATTCCGTAACTCTTGTGTAGTGATGTTACGCGGACACGCTGGGACTCTGAGATGAAAACTCCAACTGGCATGTAGGTTTCGGAGGAACAGAGTTTTTAAATTGACATCCTGTTCCATACCTGGTTCATTGCATGCTCTGAAGTAGGCTTTTCTTAGCTGACTATAGAAAGTCTGTGGGTTTTCAAGTCGGCCCTGTTTGAGGTCCATAGCAATAAGGAGCCCATGGTCTGAGTCTGGATCAGAGAGTTCACGAATCAAAGTTTGTAGCAGTTGCTGGTAGTCCGCTTTGACAGTGTCTGGTTGACGATCCAGAAAACTATGCACATCACGGCTGGACGTGATTTTTAACAGGTACAATGTGTTCACAGCTGTCACGTTGGTGACAGTTTGCAAGTAAAAGTCAAAGTCTTGTAAATAAGCGTGAACGTCATGTCCTCCTGCAGGATCTGGATTGAACGTAGGGATGCTTCTGGCTAGCTTGTCAAGTTCTCGGTGAGCCGTGCAGGGTTTAATGGCATGCGTTCTCTGGAAGGGTTCTCCCCCCTCCGTTGTTGACAGGTGTTCTTGTAAGCTGGCTGGTGATTTCTTGAGCCGTGAGCTTACACCCCCTTTTTCAGCTCTGGGTTCTTGGCTGAAAGGGTTGGAGTGGCGGGCCGTGAGAAACTCTGTGGTGTGCGTTTCTCCGATCCAGCCACTCTGTAATCTGTGAGATTGTTTCAGTTCTATGTGAACAGTGTCAAGTTCATCTTGGAGCTCGTCTCTCTGCAGAGTAAGCTCGTTGATTTTAGCTAGGGCCGCTTGCAAGTGTGTTTTGCAGGCCCAGGTTTTAGAGTCTCTTTCTTTCAGTTCAGTCTCTGCTCTTTTTAGGAGAGCGTCACCTTGCTGGAGTTTTTTGTTGAGTTCTTTTCTGGCTTCTCTCTCCAGCTGTTCTCTTTGATCTGTGTCGAGGCGAAGATCTTGCAGGGCATTGTGAAGTCTTTCTACTTCTTTCTGTAGGTCTGGATCTGTGTCATCCTCTTTCTCGCGCTGGTTTTGGGCCTCGAGGCGGAGCTGATCAAGGCGACTCTGGGTTCGGGCCTGGTCCATCCAGGCCTCCTCCGCTTGAAGCTTAAGCGTTGCTGCTTGCTGTTCAAGGTCGATGTTGCTCCATTCACTGAGCCGTGCCTGGGTGACAAGAATGTGAACTAGGCTTCCGAGGATCCTGGCGAGTTCTTTGTAGTAGTCGCTTTGGGTTGGATCGTGTGCCATCAGTTCATCTAGCTCGGTGTCTAGTTGCTCTGGGTGCTGCAGGTTACTGGCATCCTTGGGCAGGAAGGGGGTCGTCACTGCTTTCAACCATGTTGAGAGGTGGCCCCCGTGGACTGCTGGACTGGATGACTGGAACATCCTGACTCACTGTCGGTGAGAGAAGCACAGCACACACACAAAAAGACCAATGCAAGTTCGTTCTACGGTTAACGAGCTATATTCATACGGCCTGTGCCGTTTATGAGAATTTTGGGGCTAACTGATGCAAACAGTCAGACAGTTCAGTAGCCAATTCAAAGTGAAACAACACTTGAAATTAGGTCCTTCTCAAAAAATTAGCATATTGTGATAAAAGTAAATGTTGGGTCTTGCGTCTCTCAACTTTCTCTTCACAATATCCCACAGATTCTCTTTGGGGTTCAGGTCAGGAGAGTTGGTAGGCCAATTGAGCACAGTAATACCATGGTCAGTAAACCATTTACCAGTGGTTTTGGCACTGTGAGCAGGTGCCAGGTCGTGCTGAAAAACGAAATTTTCATCTCCATAAAGCTTTTCAGCAGATGGAAGCATGAAGTGCTCCAAAATCTCCTGATAGCTAGCTGCATTGACCCTGCCCTTGAAACACAATGGACCAACACCAGCAGCTGACATGGCACCCCAGACCATCACTGACTTTGGGTACTTGACACTGGACTTCAGGCATTTTGGCATTTCCTTCTCCCCAGTCTTCCTCCAGACTCTGGCACCTTGATTTCAGAATGACATGCAAAATTTGCTTTCATCCAAAAAAAGTACTTTGGACCACTGAGCAACAGTCCAGTGCTGCTTCTCTGTAGCCCAAAGTGGCTTGACCTGGGGAATGCGGCACCTGTAGCCCATTTCCTGCACACGCCTGTGCACGGTGGCTCTAGATGTTTCTACTCCAGACTCAGTCCACTGCTTCCGCAGGTCCCCCAAGGTCTGGAATCGGTCCTTCTCCACAATCTTCCTCAGGGTCCGGTCACCTCTTCTCGTTGTGCAGCGTTTTTTGCCACACTTTTTCCTTCCCACAGACTTCCCACTGAGGTGCCTTGATACAGCACTCTGGGAACAGCCTATTCGTTCAGAAATTTCTTTCTGTGTCTTACCCTCTCGCTTGAGGGTGTCAATGATGGCCTTCTGGACAGCAGTCAGGTCGGCAGTCTTACCCATGATTGCGGTTTTGAGTAATGAACCAGGCTGGGAGTTTTTAAAAGCCTCAGGAATCTTTTGCAGGTGTTTAGAGTTAATTAGTTGATTCAGATGATTAGGTTAATAGCTCGTTTAGAGAACCTTTTCATGATATGCTAATTTTTCTGAGATAGGAATTTTGGGTTTTCATGAGCTGTATGCCAAAATCATCAGTATTAAAACAATAAAAGACCTGAAATATTTCAGTTGGTGTGCAATGAATCTAAAATATATGAAAGTTTAATTTTTATCATTACATTATGGAAAATAATGAACTTTTATCACAATATGCTAATTTTTTGAGAAGGACCTGTAATACATCAAACTACAAATCACACAGAGTAAATATGCGTACACAATACAGACAGTAAACTTTGTATAAGACATAACGGAATCCAAATGAGGGAGAGAGAGAGAGAGAGAGAGAGAATGAGTGAGAGAGGATGAGAGAGTTAGGCGTGATCACAGAATAAGCTCAGTTATGCAAACTCACAGACAGTAACCCTTGAAAGACAACAACTAATCAAATCATAGACAAACTTTAAGCAGCATTTAAATCTCCATAGAGAATGATACTTGCATGTGTCTCTTTGTGACTCGCCAGACAAGCGTGCGTGTGAGCTGGTCCTTTGTGACTCACCAGACAAGCGTGCGTGTGAGCTGGTCCTTTGTGACTCACCAGACAAGCGTGCGTGTGAGCTGGTCCTTTGTAGCTAGGTGTGTTCTCTCGTGTCTTCCAGTGCTGCTGCGGAATCGCGCGGTATATTTGAAAGGTTCAACAAAGCAATGTTTCAGAATTCGTCTTCCTCGTGTGGAGAGGCGAATAGGTGAATAAACTTAGTAATGAAAAGAAACGAAAACAACGGAGATGAAAGCTCCCGAAGGAGCCATGAGAACGGGTGTTCTCTCAGCCGCCGTGCTGAGAGGGACCAGACAAGGACAAGAGGAGACGAGAAGAGCGTAAGAGGAGCATAAGAGAGGGGGGAACTTCCTGGGTCAGTCCTTATAGCTCGACTGGTTCACGCCTCTGTTCGCGTGAACAACCAATGAACGTCCACGATCTGAAGCGGGAAAAAGTTCCTTTGTCTCTGGGGAAACACCCACTCTAATAAATTCTGGTTTATCAGATTTCAGCAGTGATATTCTAGCAAGTTCGTAATTCCAGATTAATACATTTTACACACCTTTCATATAGGTGGATAGTTGGGTCACAACATGACAATTCCAAAGATACCAAAAATTACATATATAACTGATAGAAACACGACGTTACATTCATATGCAGAATTACACACATTTAAAGATTAACACACAATAAAATTGTTAATACTCCAATTTTTGATTATGGAAAACATCTAATGCACCAAAAAGCAATACTTAATACATTTAGAATACATTAAGAAAAGGTTCCAGTTTAGAATACATTGAGAGAAGGTGCCAGTGAACAGGCTTTTTCCTGTCCTGTTTCCCAGTGGGATCATAAAGTTTTACGAGCTGGTCAGGAGTAGGGTTACAGCTCATGATTCTATTTGAGAACATTAAAATTAGGAGAAGCATTTCCCATTTACAAATCAGCAATTTATAATCCTCGCATAACAAGGATTAACCATTTTATGCAAACACAAACCTATTCAAAATACATATTATTAAGGGGTTTACATAAAGAGCCTAAAGAAAAGTTTGTTTGTGTGTGTATGATTATATGTGTGTGTGTGTGTGTGTTGTGGAATGTGTTCCTCCTTTGAGGCTGCTCACGTGACTTTGGAATGTCTCGTCCAGTGTCGGAAATAATTTAAATCCAGCCAGGCTGGCGCCAGGCCAGGCATTTAGCTTAGAAAAAGTTGGGTTTATATGCTTGAATTCAAAATCTACAAGCTTTGGGTTTGAATTGTTTTAGATTCAACGAACCGTGATTTATTAGTTCAGAAACCATGAATCGATGACCTGCATATCCGTTACAGGCGCCTCAGCATAAATGTTTGCCAACTGCTCTGGGTGTGTGTTCACTGTGTGTGTGTTCACTGCTGTGTGTGCACTTTGGATTGGTTAAATGTAGAGCACACAGTAAAAAATGTTGGGTTGTTTTTTTAACCCAAACGTTGGGTTACACATATTGTCACCTTTATTTATATAGTGCTTTAAACAAAATACATTGCGTCAAAGCAACTGAACAACATTCATTAGGAAAACAGTGTCGATAATGCAAAAATGATAGTTAAAGGCAGTTCATCACTGGATTCAGTTATGTCATCTCTGTTCAGTTAAATAGTGTCTGTGCATTTATTTGCAATCAAGTCAACGATATCGCTGTAGATGAAGTGTCCCCAACTAAGCAAGCCAGAGGCGACAGCGTCAAGGAACCGAAACTCCATCGGTGACAGAATGGAGAAAAAAACCTTGGGAGAAACCAGGCTCAGTTGGGGGGCCAGTTCTCCTCTGACCAGACGAAACCAGTAGTTCAATTCCAGGCTGCAGCAAAGTCAGATTGTGCAGAAGAATCATCTGTTTCCTGTGGTCTTTTCCTGGTGCTCCTCTGAGACAAGGTCTTTACAGGGGATCTGTATCTGGGGCTCTAGTTGTCCTGGTCTCTGCTGTCTTTCAGGGATGTAGAGGTCCTTTCTAGGTGCTGATCCAGCATCTGGTCTGGATACGTACTGGATCCGGGTGACTGCAGTGACCCTCTGATCTGGACACAGACTGGATCTGGTGGCCACGGTGACCTCGGAACAAGAGAGAAACAGACAAATATTAGCGTAGATGCCATTCTTCTAATGATGTAGCAAGTACATAGGGTGTTATGGGAAGTGTTTCCAGTTCCGGTTTACCTAATTAATGCAGCCTAAAAATCCTTTAACGGATTTGGATAATAAAAGCATATTAGTATGTTATGTGTATGCCAGGTTAAAGAGATGGGTCTTTAATCTAGATTTAAACTGCAAGAGTGTGTCTGCCTCCCGAACAATGTTAGGTAGGTTATTCCAGAGTTTAGGTGCCAAATAGGAAAAGGATCTGCCGCCCGCAGTTGATTTTGATATTCCAGGTATTATCAAATTGCCTGAGTTTTGAGAACGTAGCGGACGTAGAGGATTATAATGTAAAAGGAGCTCATTCAAATACTGAGGTGCTAAACCATTCAGGGCTTTATAAGTAATAAGCAATATTTTAAAATCTATACGATGCTTGATAGGGAGCCAGTGCAGTGTTGACAGGACCGGGCTAATATGGTCATACTTCCTGGTTCTAGTAAGAACTCTTGCTGCTGCATTTTGGACTAGCTGTAGTTTGTTTACTAAGCGTGCAGAACAACCACCCAATAAAGCATTACAATAATCTAACCTTGAGGTCATAAATGCATGGAATAACATTTCTGCATTTGACATTGAGAGCATAGGCCGTAATTTAGATATATTTTTGAGATGGAAAAATGCAGTTTTACAAATGCTAGAAACGTTGCTTTCTAAGGAAAGATAGCGATCAAATAGCACACCTAGGTTCCTAACTGATGACGAAGAATTGACAGAGCAACCATCATGTCTTAGACAGTGTTCTAGGTTATTACAAGCAGTAAGAGTTTTTAGGTCCTATAATTAACACCTCTGTTTTTTCAGAATTTAACAGTAAGAAATTACTCATCATCCAGTTTTTTATATCGACTATGCAATCCATTAGTTTTTCAAATTGGTGTGTTTCACCGGGCTGCGAAGAAATATAGAGCTGAGTATTATCAGCATAACAGTGAAAGCTAACACCATGTTTCCTGATGGTATCTCCCAAGGGTAACATATAAAGCGTGAAGAGTAGCGGCCCTAGTACTGAGCCTTGAGGTACTCCATACTGCACTTGTGATCTATAGGATACATCTTCATTCACTGCTACGAACTGATGGCGGTCATATAAGTACGATTTAAACCATGCTAATGCACTTCCACTGATGCCAACAAAGTGTTCAACTCTATGCAAAAGAATGTTGTGGTCAATTGTGTCAAACGCAGCACTAAGATCCAATAAAACTAATAGAGAGATACACCCACGATCAGATGATAAGAGCAAATCATTTGTAACTCTAAGGAGAGCAGTCTCAGTACTATGATACGGTCTAAATCCTGACTGGAAATCCTCACATATACCATTTTTCTCTAAGAAGGAATATAATTGTGAGGATACCACCTTTTCTAGTATCTTGGACAGAAAAGGGAGATTTGAGATTGGTCTATAATTAACTAGTTCTTTGGGGTCAAGTTGTGGTTTTTTGATGAGAGGCTTAATAACAGCCAGATTGAAGGTTTTGGGGACATATCCTAATGACAATGAGGAATTAATAATAGTCAGAAGAGGATCTATGACTTCTGGAAGCACCTCTTTTAGGAGCTTAGATGGTATAGGGTCTAACATACATGTTGTTGGTTTAGATGATTTAACAAGTTTATACAATTTTTCCTCTCCTATGGTAGAGAATGAGTGGAACTGTTCCTCAGGGGGTCTATAGTGCACTGTCTGATGTGATTTTAGAAGTAAATTAGTTCATAAAGTCATTACTGCTGTGGTGTTGGGAAATGTCAACACTTGTTGAGGCTTTATTTTTCGTTAATTTAGCCACTGTATTGAATAAATACCTGGGGTTATGTTTGTTTTCTTCTAAAAGAGAAGAAAAGTAATTGGATCTAGCAGTTTTTAATGCTTTTCTGTAGGATATGTTACTTTCCCGCCAAGCAGTACGAAATACCTCTAGTTTTGTTTTCCTCCAGCTGCGCTCCATTTTTCGGGCTGCTCTCTTTAGGGTGCGAGTATGCTCATTATACCATGGTGTCAAACTGTTTTCCTTAACCTTCCTTAAGCGTAAAGGAGCAACTTTATTTAAATTGCTAGAAAAGAGAGAGTCCATAGTTTCTGTTACATCATCAAGTTGTTCTGAGGTTTTGGATATGCTAAGGAATTTGGTTACATCAGGAAGATAACTTAAAAAGCAGTCTTTGTGGTAGAAGTGATGGTTCTTCCATACTTGTAACAAGAAGTAGAATTTACAATTTTGGCTATATGAAGTTTGCACAGAACTAAATAATGATCTGAGATATCATCACTTGGCTGAATAATTTCAACACCATCAACATCAATTCCGTGTGACAGTATTACATCTAGAGTATGATTTCGACAATGAGTAGGTCCTGAAACGTGTTGTCTAACCCCAGTAGAGTTCAGAATGTCTATAAATGCTGATCCCAATGCATCTTTTTCATTATCAACATGGATATTAAAATCACCAACTATTAAAACTTTATCTGCAGCCAGAACTAACTCGGATGTAAAATCACCAAACTCTAATAAAGTCTGTATGGTGCCCTGGTGGCCTGTATACAGTAGCCAGTACAAACATAACAGGGGATTTATCATTAACATTTGTTTCTTTGGATAACGTTATTTGAAGCACCATTACTTCAAACGAGTTATACTTGAAGCCTGCCCTCTGAGAAATCCTGAAAACGTTGTTATAAATTGAAGCAACACCTCCACCTTTGCCTTTTAGACGCGGCTCATGTTTATAACAGTAATTTTGGGGGTTGGACTCATTTAAAATAATGTAATCATCAGGTTTTAGCCAGGTTTCTGTAAAACAGAGTACATCTATATTATGATCAGTGATCATATTATTTACAAAAAGTGTTTTCGTAGAAAGGGATCTGATATTCAATAAGCCAAGCTTTATCATTTGTTTATCCATATTGCTTCTGTTTTTTATTTGTTGAACCTCAATTAAATTGTTAATCATAACTTAGTTTGGACGTTTTTTGTTTTTTTCTAGTTCGGGGAACAGACACAGTCTCTATAGTGTGATATCTAAGTGAAAAAGTCTCTATGTGCTGAGAGTTAACTGACCTCTGTGACGGGAGGCAGCTAGCAGACGGTCAGTTTAGCCAGTCTGTCTGCTTCCTGACCTGGTCCCCAGTTAGTCAAGTATAAACTCTAAGACTATTTGCCATATTTCTATAGAGAAGAGTGGCGCCACCCCAGGAGGGATGAAGACCATCTCTTTTAAACAGGTCAGGTCTGCCCCAAAAGCTCGTCCAATTGTCTATGAAACCTATGTTATTCTGTGGGCACCACTTAGACATCCAGCCATTGAGTGATGACAATCTGCTATGCATCTCGTCACCACGGTAAGCAGGGAGGGGACCAGAGCATATTACAGTGTCTGACATCGTGCTTGCAAGTTCACACACCTCTTTAATGTTATTTTTAGTGATCTCCGACTGGCGAAGTCGAACATCATTAGCGCCAGCATGAATAACAATCTTACTGTATTTACGTTAAGCATTAGCCAGCACTTTTAAATTTGCCAAGATGTCAGGCGCTCTGGCTCCCGGTAAACATTTGACTATGGTGGCTGGTGTCTCTATATTCACGTTCCGTACAATAGAATCACCAATAACTAGAGCACTTTCATCAGGTTTCATCAGAGCACTTTCATCAGAGAAAACACATTCCAACAGCGACACCCGCAGGCGGGTCAATGTGTTGGGTTATCTTAAAATTTGTTGGGTCATTGTTTTTTTCGTCGTTGGGTTATTTTTAGTTATAACCCAACTGTTGGGTTAAATATGTTTCCCGCTTCACTCCGGTTCAAATTTTAACGGTCCAGTCAGCGACTCAGCACGGACATCAGTGGCAGCCTGCATGATTTTGAAGGGTACGTAACTGTTAATATAATCATATGATGTATATAAATGTTATAACATTAAGTAATGTGTCTGATACGTTAATTAATATTTTTTTATACGTAAAAAAAGTTGTTATTCCCTTTGTTTGGAATCCTATTCCTGTTTGTTCGCCAGCATGAAAGTGAAAGTGACGTGACATTCAGCCAAGTATGGTGACCCATACTCAGAATTTGTGATCTGCATTTAACCCATCCGAAGTGCACACACACAGAGCAGTGAACACACACACGGAGCAGTGGGCAGCCATTTATGCTGCGGCGCCCGGGGAGCAGTTGGGGGTTCGGTGCCTTGCTCAAGGGCACCTAAGTCATGGCATTGAGGGTAGAGAGAGCACTGTATATGCACTCCCCCCACCTACAATTCTTGCCGGCCCGAGACTCGAACTCACAACCCTTTGATTGCAAGTCAGACTCTCTAACCACTAGGCCACGACTTCCCCACAAACACATTAATACATTAAAAGATTAAATACATTTGACAAAAATGTCTAGTGAAATGTGAAAGTTTGATGAAATTATTAGAATTAGGATAGAAAAGCCACACAGACCATTTATCGGATTGGACCAGTGAAAGAAGCTGCTCGAGCCAGCTGAGCTCACACACATCAGTCATGCGACAGACAACAGACTCTGTGAGTATTCGTCTTAGCGCACCAGCACTAATTAATTGTACAGTAATAGTGTTTTTATGGTTTATTCATGAATATTGTTATGCATCTATCAGAATACCCTATAATTACAGGAATTTCTCTTATGAAGCTATTGATTGACATGTTTTTTAAATGTGTTGTACTAAATGTGTTTATACTTATGTTTTAGACAATGGACTTTTTCGTGAAGGAAAAATTGCAATAATAGAATTTCAGCCTGTTAATTGAAACATTTCAAGGTAAGTAACCTATTTAAATTAATGATACATACGTTTTCAATTTTACTTAGACCTATGACTTCCAAATATGATGAAAAAAGACTAATGAGGTGAAATAAGTGTATTGTTACATTCCGTCCAACAAAGCTTCCTTTCATTTACAGTGTACCTTTGTTCCTCCCTACAAGTCCAAATCAGTCAAAGGGTAAAGGGTGGTAAAATTTACTCACATTAGCAGCAAATATTACCACAAATTTTCTGGAGGGAGTGAAAACTGGTTTAGTCTGTCTCTTAGTGCAAATGATAGTAGATCCCCACAAAGACTGTAAAAATTTAAACTGTAAGCTTAGTTTTTTTTACTTGTGCTTTCTCTGTACTTTTGAAAAGGCCTTCGTGCAGAAATTGTCTTTAAAACCCTTCCTGCTGTCTGCACCATACCACACAAATGGAAAAATGGTGTGCACATCAAACACGGAAATGAAGTAAAAGCAAAACTTAAAATTACAGTGCCCTGTGTAATCAAGTCACCTTTATTTATTTTGTATAAGACACATGTTGTACAATACAAATCATTCCAAGAAGATATTTTGAAAAAATAAAAAGATTACAGAATTGTAATTTATGGGTGAATTATCATTTTAACCAATTTAAATTCGCTATAGCTTTTAACTAATTTAAATTCACTCATTTGTAAAGTGAGTGTATCAATGAAATATCATCACAATGCATGTTAACTGAACTTTAAAAAAAAAATTATTTTAAGGTTGGCACTAATTAGTGCTGTACTTGAATCATGAGACAAGCCAGAATCCACATGCCCTGGTGCTTGGTGACAAGGAAAACTCCTCCCAAGATTTTTTTTTATTTTAAACGGGGAGGCGATGGAACAGAAGACGATACTACAAGCAGTCGATCTGTGTTTCAAACTTTTCATGTATATGACATCTACTATCTAGCTCTCTTCTCCCATTTGAGAATTTTTGGAACACACAGTCTTTAATAGTTTCTTCTGCACACTGTCTCCTCCTTAAAAACTTAGTATTTTGTAATCAGTAAAAAACTTTGTTATTTTATTGATCATCAGTAGGTCCAGCAGATGGTATATTTTTATTATTATTACTTGATTTTATGATTATTTTTTGTTTTATTATTATATGTTATGTTCTTTTTATTTGAAAGTCGTAATATTTGCCAAGTTTGGTAACCCATATTCGGAATTGGTACTCTGCATTTAACCCATCCAAGTGCACACACACAGCAGTGAGAAGTGAACACACACCCGGAGCAGTGGGCAGCCATATCCAGCGCCCAGGGAGCAACCGGGGGTTAGAAATTCCACTGGACCATGCCCATGAGGAGCCTATCCCTCCTAGGCCATTGCAAGCCTTCTGAGTCGTAAACCAAGGCTATCGCATCAACAATCCTGCAAGAAAATCGCTGCTTTGTTGCTGGCAGTCCTTTATGGCAGCCTCCAAAGCAAACGAAAAGCTGCTCAGACTGCCTAAACTGGTTAGAGAACTCTAGGTATTTTCTCAGATCCCTTACTGGACAGAGCATGTTCGGACTTTGCAAGCCATCTGTAATGGGGAGCACCAATGGGTAGATCACCTGAGCTCTGAACGGAGTTGAGAGCAATTTTGGAACATAACCATGTCTTGGTTTTGGAATGACTTTACAGTCATTAGGCCTAAACTCAAGACATGAGGCACTGATCGATAGTGTCACCCACTCGCTTAATCGACGCCAAGGCAAGGAGAATGGTCGTTTTAAGTGATAAGGGCTGCAAATCGGGAGGGAGGGCACTCTTAGGGACAGCAGGACTATTGACAAGTCCCAAGATGACATGGTCTGCACCCTTCAGAAACTTAGCGATCAGAGAGAATGGTTCGCTGCGATTGCTGCCACATATACTTTAAGCGTGGAATCATTTGAGGATGTAACAGCCATTTTTTCTGGGGCTACCTTGCCTCTGGACAGCATATATGCTCCAAGGTTCAATCTGCCCGGCAAGTGAACCACCCATAATGAGAGGAGTTCACTTTGTGCCCAAAGTAGAAGGCACCGAGGCATCCTGCATAGAGTGTGTGACCTTAGACCACCTTGGTGATTGATGTAGGCCCCCACCGTCATGCTGTCCGACCGGACTAAGACGTGGTGCCCCTTCAAGTTCAGTATGAAGGTATTCAGGGCTAAGAAAACTGCCAGCATCTCTTGGGACTGACCAGGAGCCGAACTCCGGATTGCCCTCCAACAGGGTGCGCCAACCTGAATTGGAAGAATCTGGGCCCGGTTCCCTGATAACGCTCACTCTTAGCGCGCTAAGAAGACCTCAAAAGATATATCTTACCAAAGTTGTTTATGTTCCTAAGTGTGTTCCCCGAAGTGTCCCTTAGGAAGCTTCTTAACACGCTGCCTCTTACGTCCGTCGTTACAAGAGCACTGTCCAAAGTGAGGGTGATGAATTAGTTGGCATCGATTGCTCAGGAATCGATTTTCCACTTTACGCAAAGGTGCAATACAGCGTTAAGAAAGCCAACACGTTCTATGCAAATGAAACATTCCTCAAATTATTACAGTAACATTTATTTTAACATAGTTTAAGTTATCAGTAGATTATAGACTATAAATTAAATTATCAAATGGTCAGTAATATGTTCACATGATATGTTGTGACGGTTAGATGAACCGGGTATCCCTCGCTAATCATCCACCCTCCTTATCCCGTTGTGCCACTTGTGCCGCTTCTTGACATGGGTTTAACGACTTATAAAAATTATGTAATACACTTTTATATTAATGGTAAGGTACTTTACAATCAGAATTGATTGGCAAGCAGCTGCAGTTACTTCTGTTTAATGCAGTATTGATTGCCATAGGTTGCTTTTTTATTGAAAACATTAACCAATCTACAATGAACAGAGAGAGAGAGTTAGATACAGAATATGGTGGGGAAGAAACGTAAAAAAGGGCACCGAGCTTCTCGTCAGAGGAAATTGAAGTTTTGCTGGACCTTGCCACCAGGTCAGAGATCACACCCCTATGGTCCACTATAACCTGCACGTTTATGGCCGCGTATACTTTTCACAATAAGTAGCTTACGCCTGATCAATCACTGATGAATTGGCGATAGGGATGAGTGTGGCATCCACCAGGATGTAATTCCCGGCATGGCGCAGAAGGGCGTTGGTGACAGTGTGGACACACCTCCACACAGAGGTCTTGATTAGGCCGTAGCCCTC